>NW_006159930.1:1679394-1696357 GCF_000334495.1 Tupaia belangeri chinensis
AAGAAAGAAAGAAAGAAAGAAAGAAAGAAAGAAAGAAAGAAAGAAAGAAAGAAAGAGAAAAAAGAAAGAGAAGAAAGAAAGAAAGAAAAGAAAGAAAGAGAGAAAGAAAAAAAAGAGAAAGAAAGGGAGAAAGAAAGAAAGAAAAAGAAAGAAAGAAAGAACGAAAGAAAGAAAGAAAGAAAGAAAGAAAGCAAGCAAGCAAGCTAGAGAAAGAAATTTTATAAATATATCATGGAGCAAGATAATTGTGATGGTTACATAGTATTTTGAATAGACTAAATACCTCTGAACTATATACTTTAAAGTGTTAATAGTTAATTTTTTGTTACTTGAATTACCCCAATTAAAAAAAAAAAGGAAATCCAGAAGTGAGACTAGTAGTCGGTTTTATGAAAACTTCAGGGATCCAGGGAGGCTCCTATCTTTGGAATTCTTCCATCTACAACTTTTATTCTCTACTTCATGTTTCAAAATGGTTGCTCATACTCATTGACAACAATTGCATTTGGGCTATTATAGAAAGGAGAAAAGAACTACGCAGGGAGTCGGGGAAGGATCTGAAGATGTAACATAAATTGAGATCTGAAGAATGTGCAGGAATTAGCCAAGGGAAGAATGGCGAAGAAAAGTTTGCAGAGCAAGACCTCAGAGGGCACAGGTCTCAGATCCAAGAGTTGATGGGTGGAGAAGCTGAAAAATGTCCAGAGAAGCTGGCACATGACAAGTGAGAAGAGCATTATAGAGGTGGGCATGGGCTGGGCAATCTGGCCCATTATAAGCACAGTCAGGCTCTGAAAATCTGATATTTTTCCCTCCTACTACCGTGGTTCTTGTTCATGTTACCATTCTATCCTCCTGAGCCTTAAGGAAATTGATCTAATAGAAATAACTACATGAGAAAAGAGTCTAGAGATGGCCTTTGGTGTGCATAAAAGCACACATTTTATTTGCAAGGCAAGGACTTTGTGAAGTTATTTACCTCTCAAAGACAACTGCCAGGGACCCCATGACTCAAGGGTCTTCTTTTGCCTCCTGACAGTGTGTTTTATTGCTGCCTTTCCAGAGGTCTTCTTCATTGTCTCCCTCTTTCAATGACCTCATTCTCAGTGCAAGTGAGAGAGCCAAGGTAAATCTTTCAGACTTATGGCCAGGGCCAGCTGCTGAGACGTGAGCTGGTTATTTGTCTCCCTTGGCCCCGGGGGAATGGCACTTGGTAGAAGAGGAGGAGGAAGCGGTTGCCTCTGGTCACCTGTGCCCGCTGATCTCTCTGTTTTCACTTTGACAGGACCTGGGATATTCTGTGCCAAGGAGCACAGCTGGGGCCAGCTTGCCCAGGCTGACCCTCCCTTGCCTGAAGAGAGAAAGCAAGAACTTGCTAAGCTCAGCCAGGACTCCAGGACACTTTGACATGCCCCAAAGATGTTATAGTTGGTATGATAACTGAGATTGGCACAGTTGGAGAACCTGAGTCCAAGATAGGTAAGGTGACCTTCCCAAGGACAGACATTGAAGTCTAATGGACTCTGATCAGACCAAACAACACAGGTGATATTATTGAATGTCTTCTGGAAGTAACTCAAACCTCCCAAGTGCATATTTTGATCTAGAAACTGAGAAAGAAGGGTTGTAGAGAAGACAAGCGTGCAAAGATCAACAGAGACTGAAGACGTTAATATTGCTGTGTATATGAGAGCATTTGCCATTGCACCCTCACCCAGGGGTAATAATTGCTGCCAGTTGATTATTAATCACTGCGTTATAAGTTTAAACTCATTCGTCATTGCCCCAGTGCTATAAGGGAATAGAATTGACTCCATTTCACAGGTGAGAACTGAGTCTCTGAGAGGTGGTTTAACAGGCCAAAAGCTGTGCAACTATTTTTTTTTAATTTAAATTTATTTATATTCATTCACTATATATCATTACAGCATACAAAATGAGATTTCCCATCCATAATACACTGTATATTGGCTCAATCAAGTGCATCAACATATGTGTTATCGTCAACAAATCATTTTCTATTTCTTGTTTCCTATATCTTTTGCTTTTTTTTTTTTTTGCCATCTTTGATTCCCTATCTCTCACCCTCTGCCATGTTCCACCCTCCTCCCACACTGTTTCTAGTATCCATGGTTGCTTTCTATGCCTTTTGCGAATAGAGCCAATATTGGGACCAGCAGGTGGAGAGGTAGTTAAAGGTGCTGGATTCCCATGTGACTGACCATGGTTCGAGTCCTGGACTTGTCAGCTTACTTTCCCACTTTCTCTTTCTCTCTCTCTCTCTGTCTCTCATGGTCAAATTAAAAAATAATAATAATAAATGGAATTAAATAAATAAATAATCTTTAAAAAAAAAAAAGAATAGAACCAATATCAAAACCCAGTTGTGGGGACCAACAGATGTGGTAATGATTACATTGCTGGACTCCTTAATAGTTGACAGTGGTTTGAGTCCTGGACCCAGGAGCTTAAAACTCATGCTGAGCATGTGTGCGTGCGTGTGTGTGTGTGTGTGTGTGTGTGTCCAAAATCCTGAGAGGAGAATGGAAAAGGGATTGTGGTGTGGCCTTCTCCCCCTCACCCATCCCAGGAAAGTGATTTCTTGTTTTCTGTTTCTATATCTCTCTCTGTCTCTCCAGTGAGTACATGTGCCCTATAACTAAAACCTATCTTGAAACAAACAAAAAGTTATGTGTAACCTCAAGGTCCACATTCTAGATCAATATCCTTTATTATTTCCCTTTAAATTCTACTAACCAGCATTTCCCTATTCAGACAGACACAGACATGGACTGACTTTAAGAAATAGCACTGTAAGAGATCTAAACAAATCAACAATCTCTCATTTGATTAAAAATAGGTAGCTGAGGGACTGGAAGATGGTGTAATGGTTACATCACTTGCCTCCCATGTAGTCAACCACAGTTCAAGTCCCAGACTCGGTGGCTTAAAACTCACACAAAGTACATGTGCGTATGTGCCCAAAATCCTGAGAGGAGTATGGAGAAGAAGGGATTGCAGTGTGACCCTCCTCCCTGGGGGGTAATTTCCTACTTTCTGTCTCTCCATCTCTCTCTGTCTCTCCAGTGAGCATACACACCCTATAGTGAAAATCTCTTAAGAAAAACAAAAGCTGAAAACATGAGATGGCAGATTGAAAGCTGGCAGTGACAGAAGGTCAAGGAGGTCTTCTACCTCCTACCACTTTGCAGCCGTTTAGAAAACTCTTAAGACAGTCTAGTTTTCATGTATCCCTGCAAATCCATTACCTGTCCTCAGACTTTCTGGGTTCAGGAGCATAACTTCTGAAGATAATGTCAACTCTCTAGCTTCCAACTGAGTTGGCAGAAGGATGACAACCTCAGGAGATCTTAGGGTAATAGAGAAATATTGAGGTATGTGTTCTGGCTTCTCCCGTGGGGTCACAGTTCTGAGAGGCTGGATTCCTCTACCAAAGGTCTTGACTCCCATCATCTGACCCTCGGCTGAAGTATAGCGTCACTCTGGCTCTCTCTCCCAGGGCTTAATTATCAGTCTCTGATACTCCACCATCCCTTGTTTGAGTCCCTTACCTCAATTCACACCTTTCCTTTCCTTAATAATCCTTTTCCATAATCCTGTTTGAGTGAGCTATCTGTTTCCCTTTAGGACCCAGAGCAACTCAGTACTAGTGTTTTAGGTCTGGAAGGAATGTCAGAGTCTTCTACTGCTGTGGCTTTCAAACTTTTCATTTTTACCTGCAGATACGTAGTAAGAACCCCAATTATAAAACCCATAAAGTTCCTGCAGGCTGTGGAGCCCTGCATGCTCAACATCCCACCCAAAAGAACCCCTCTGTCCTGCATCCCCCCAGCTCCTCTGTGAAATCCGAGGACTGCAGGGCACATGCTCTAAAACCAGCTGACCTAATTCAAACCCCTCACTCCACACAAGGGAAGAAGGCAGTTGGCCAAGGTTCCAAAGTGTCCTTTGTTGGCCCGAGTGGGTCTGATTTATGCCCTGGGCCTTCATCAACAGTTTGCCGCAATATCTTCCAAAGTGTAAAGTCCCGTAAATCTTCCCTAGGAGCGACGGCTCGACCGCCAGCCCGTGTTATACAAACACACAGAAATGTCATTAAGGCAACAAACAGCCCCACTGGCCCCAGCAAAGGCCTTTTCTGCCAGGCTCAAGTTACCTAAAATCAATATTTGAATAAGGACAAAACCACATGTTTTCAAAACCAAATTAGAGGGGTCTAATACCAGGCCTGGAAATGTGGTTACATCAGGCACACTCCAGCCACCCCCTGGGGCTCTGTCATCAGGCCTGACCAGCCTGCTAGCCTCCTGCCCTCACGCAGTCATTGGTATTACTTGTCCTCAATGTCTGACCTCACCAGACAGGTGACATTGAGGGACAGAATAAGCAAGAAACAGGAACTGTCACAGAGCCAGGCACAGCACCCGAGCCTCTAGAACAAAGGAAAATAGGAGGGTTCCTTCATGCACTCTTCGAACATTTCAAGATCTATACCAGGCTCTGCTAAGGTCTGGGAATCCTAAAGCAAGCCATACCATGTGACTCTGCTCTCAGGGAACTCACAATACTGTATGGGAAGCAGAGAAGACCCCAGGCCATTCTTATGTCATCATGGCAGTTCAGTTCAGAGAGCTCTGGAGGCATATGGTAGGGACAGATAACCTAGGGCCTACTCAGGAGCCTGGAAAGACTTCCAACAGCAGACATGATGAAAGACTCTCTATCCAAGCTTCTTTTTTGGCTTAGCCATGTGCCAGGACCCAGAGAGGGAAAAGGTGAATGAGAAGAAAGAAAACTCCTGCCTTCTCCTAAAAGGGAAACGTGTGAGGAGTTCTAGCTTCTCTCCTAGAAAAAGCACCTTATCTGCTTAAAGAGTTGGGGAGCAGGAACGGAGTTTGCCCAGCTGTTTTTCTGGGCCCTCTCTTTTCTGGTCTAACCTGTCCATAGACATCCCCTCCCACCACCACCGCCACCACACATTTTCTATTCAAGTAGAGGTGGCCCTGAGAGCGTGCTCCATGGCACAACTGTCTGGGCATAGGCCATTCCAGATCAAATTCTCTTTCAACCACATCAAGTCCCTTTGTGTTCAGTGTTCAGTGATCTGGTATGGCAGTCATCCTCTTCCTTAGGAGAGTATTCCAGGCCCCTCATCATGCCTGCTGATTGCTCACCCAATCCTCCTGTGCTTTATGATGAGTCTCTTCCCAATGAGCCAGAGAGTTCTCTGAGCCACATACTCTACCCCTATGTACACTCCAGTCCCTCAGCTGAAATATCTTTCCTCAATCCACATGATGAAACCGCTGTCTTTCTTAAAGACTCGTCTAAAGTGTCGCCCTTTCCCAGGGATGGTGTCCCTAGTTTTTCTCTACTTTCTCTGGGTAAATTAGGTATGTTCTACCCTTGCTGCTTGTCTAGAATTCAGGTATCCAAGCACTTTGCATTTTGCTTTGGGACTGCTTGTTTACTTGCCTGTTTCTCATCGGTTAAGAGTTGCATTCTTCCACTCATTTGTTTCTTTAATCATTCATTTCATTTGACTAACGTAAATTGAGCTCTACTATAGCCAGATACTGGGCACTGTGAGCACCAAGTGAAAAAGACAAAGATCACAACCTCAAAGGACTTACTGTCTAATAGGAAAAATGGAAATACACATATTTCTTCCACAAAATAAAGAATGCACAAAAAGAATCTGTCTAGAGTTGCAAGATAGGCTTCACAGTAGGGGATTTTATTTTAACATGGTGGTGAAGGGAAGGTAGAATTTAGTCAAGCAGATTTTTTGATTTTTGGAAAGAAAAACAAAAAGATCTGGGTAGATAAATAGTAGTCATGACCCAGTAGTCTGATATGGTTCATTTTACTTAGAAACTTGCAAGTGATTTCATCTGGCTGTAATGGTAAATGCAGTAAAGTGGTATTATTGAGGGTTGGAGGTTCCTAGACCATAAAGCAAGGGCTAGGCCTAAGCCAGGTCATTGAGGGCTAAGCATCCATGTCAAGGAAGTCATACGCTACTCAGTAATAATCAGATGTTGAAGGCTTTCAGGATCCTAGTTAGAATTGTGAGGTAGATCACTCACTTATGTTTTCCCAGTGCCAAAAAGCACAGGAGTTTAAAAACTATCTGCTGTTGAATCCTCACTGATCTCAATGCACTCCAAGATCTAAGAGGCCAGGCCATGATGCAATAGGGAAGGATAGTTACTTTCTCCTGGTGAGATCAGGACTATAGGCAGTCCTTTCCTTTAACAAATTGAACTCCACTCAAAATGGCACTTATGGGCCAATTGGTGGCATGGTGGTTAAGGCAGCCAGATCCCACATGACTAACTGTGGGGCTCAAGTGCTGGATCAGGCTGCTGGGGAAATACACTGGTTGTATGTGTGTGTGTGTGTGTGTGTGTGTGTGTGTGTGTGTGTGTGTGCCCAATCTACTGCATGAAGGGAGAAATAGAAGTGATTGTAGCATGACCATTCTCCATGGGTAGGGGGAGTGCTTTTTCACTTTCCCTCTTTCTCTCTGTCTCTCTCCAGTGAGTGCCTGTGCCCTCTGGAAAATTTTGAAAAACAATATTGAGATAACACCCAGTTCTCACTATGACTACCTAAACGTAATACACAAGAAGGAAGGCACAATAGACACCCTTTCTTCCCTTCCCTTCTGTATTTATTAACCAAGATCTGTGATTTTCATCTACTCTTTAATCATTCTGTTTCTCAGCATCAGGCTGTTAACATCTAGTGGTTCTCAAGAGAACCATAATAATAAGATATATATGCATATGTACACATTTATTTGTTGTATTGATGTGTACTATATGTGTGTGTATGTGCATTTGTGTATATATATACATATATATACACACACACACACACACACACATATATAAGAGAGAGATTTATTACAATAGAAGGTCTCGATTCACACAATGGAAGTTGTGTAGTCCTGCAAACTGGCAAATCTGGGAAGCCAGTGGTGTAGTTTGAAGGCCTGAGAACAGTAGAACCAATGGTGTGGATGCTAGTCCTTGTCCTTGTCCAAAGGCTGAAAACCAAGACCATTGAGAACAGGAAATCAATGTCCCAGCTCTATCAGTCAGGAAGAGAGCAAATGCAACCTTCATTAGTGTGTGTGTGTGTGTGTGTTCACACACGCGCGTGTGTGTTATTTAGGTCCTGAACAGATTAGGTGATACTCAACTATCCTGGGTAGGACCATTTGCTCTACTCAGTCCACCAATTCAAATGCTAATTTGCTCTAGAAACATTATCACAGACATCCAGAAATAATCTTTAACCAGATATCTGGGCATCCCATGGCCCAGTCAAGTTGGCACCTACAATTAATCATCATTGGCAGCTTCTGCAATGGTTCCCAGTGATCCCTTGTATTGGTTTGTTAGTGTTGCCATAACAAAGTATTATATGAATTGTGTGGATTAAACAATAGAAATTAATTATTTCACAGTTCTGGAAGCCAGAAGTCCAAGATCAGGATATTAGCAGGGTGGTTTCCTTTTGAGGTCTGTGAAGAGAATCTTTTTCCAGCCTCTCCCATTGGCTTACAGATTGGCTATCTTAATGTTCATATGGCATTCTCTTTGTATACATGTCTGTTTCCAAATCTTTTTATAAGGACCCTAGTCATATTGGATTAGGGCCTGCCCTTGTGATCTCATTTTAAGTTGTTTACCTTTGCAAAGAGCCTATCCCAAATAAGGTCACATTCAGAAATGCTAGGAAATAGGATTTCACTACATAAATTTGAGGAGCTGCGGATACAATTCACCCTATAAATACCCCAATATTCCCCCACACCTGGTATTTATGCCTGGGTATAATCTCTTCCCTTGAGTGTAGGCTGAACCAAAGGATTAGCTTCTGAAGAACAGAATATGGCTGGGAACTAGCAGTTAGTCTAATGGCTATGTCACTGGACTCCCACATAGTCGACCATGGTTCACATCCAGGACCCGGTGGCTTAAAACTCACACCGGGTGCGTGTGCATGCGTGCCCAAGATCCCGAGAGGAGAATGGAGGAGAAGGGTTTGCAGCGTGACCATCCCCCATGGGGGGTGATTTCTCGCTTTCTGTCTCTCTGTCTCTCTCTGTCTGTCTGGCAAGCGCACCCTATAGTGAAAAACCTCTAAAAAAAAAAAGAACAGACTATGGCTAAGGAGTGGGATGTCACTTCCACCAATAGGTTACAAAAGAGTATGACTTCCATCCATTCTACTCGTTCTCTCTCTCTTTCTTCTCTTTCTCTCTGGTTCTCACTTATTCTATTCAAGGAAGATGTCATACTGTAAGCTGCCTCAGGCCATATGATAACACATGGCCATATGACAGTGAACTGCAGATGGCCTATAGCCAATAGTTAACAAGAAACTGAATCCCACCCACCATGTGAATGTGAGCTTCGAAGCTACTCCACTTCCAGGTGAGTATTGAGTTAACTGCAACCCAGGTCCACTTTTTTCTTTTTTTTTTTTAGTTTTGCTATAGGGCACATGTGCTTTCCAGAGAGAGAGAGAAAGAGATAGAGAAAGTGAGAAATCACCCCCCAGGAGGGATGGCTGTAATCACTTTTTCTCCATTCTCCTTTTGGGATCTTGGGCATGCATGCACATGTGCCTGGCATTTTTTTCACCTCACTGGGTCCAGAACTTGAACCTCACAGTCACTCCTATCAGATCTAATGCCTTAACCTCCACTCTTCCTGCTGGCCCCATCTCCTGCCAACTCTTGATTACAACTTTGCGAAAGACCGTGATATTGAGATATAGATATGCCATGCATGAATAAACCATGTCTGGGAAAGTATTGTCGTTTCAATCCACTAAGGTTTGTGGTGATTCATTACACAACAATAGATGACATAAATATTCTCTGTCCTCTCAGACATCACCTCTATCTGTCTGCCTTAGTGACCTACCTAAAAGGTAATTAACTTTGAAGTTTCCCCCAATTAAAAACTTGCTATGGTTCTCCATTGCTCTCAGGGTAAAACTCAAATTCTTAATTAAGCATTACTAGCCCCCGTTCTTACCTACAGCTTCAAAAGGCTATAACAGAAATATCATTTGCTTTGAAGAAGGCAGAATTAGGATCAAATTCTGGCTCTACTACATACTGATAATGTGACCTCTGTGTTATCTATAAAATGGAGTTGCTAATTTATTATCGAACAAACATTTATTGAAAGACTGACTATCTATAGGAACTGTGCTAGGTGCAAAGGACACAACAATGAATTTAAAAGTGTCCCTCACTTCAAGGAATAGAAATAAACAGTTGAATTTATAACTACTGTAGAGTGTGAGCAAGTGTGGGGGGAGGAGTAGGTGTAGCGAAAGAGGAGGAGTAAGAATAGATACAAAACCCCCCAAATATCAGTGTGAATTGAACTTAGAAGTAAAAGGCTCATCTTCTGGGTACTGGAGACTCCAGCATGGATTAAGATGTAATCCCAACTCTAGGGTCACTCACAGTCTAAAGGAGATGCAAGCATGCTGACAGAGAAGCATAATGGAAGGTGAGTGTGTTGATATGCTGTCATCTCATCCCTACTTGGACTTTCAGGAAGACTTCCCACAGGAGGTGCAATGGCTGAGGATGGGTTGAAAGATGGGTTGGAGTTACCCAAACAACAGAGAGATAACAAGAGCAAAATATGATCCAGGTGGGAACACAGCAGTAATGCAACTGGACCCACATGGGAAAGGTCTTAGGTTCACGTCTGGGACTTTCCTGGGAATGTCAGTTGTATTTGCATGCCTGTTATCTCTCATGGAAGAAATAAATAAACTTTAGAAAGGGAAAGAGAGAGGGAGAAGAAGAGGCAATAAGACAAAGAAGAGAAATAAGAGCCTTTCTTGCAGAAGCGTTAGCTTATGAAGAAAAAGGGCATGAAAAGCTTGTGGCAGTTCAGTGTGGTTGGAGAAAAGTATGAATTAGTGGGAGAGTCAGGTACTTAAGGCAAGTACTAGATCATGGAGGACCCTGTGCACCAGGCTAAGAATGTAATTTATTAATTCTATTTCTTCTTAATGCTATGGGGAGCCATTTAAAGAATATTCCACAGAATTATGATCTTTAGTCACTGAGAAGGAACTACTGGAATTTCTTAGATGCTTCCAACAGCTTACCTCTGGGTCCTGGGCTCTGATGTCTGGCCTGAAATTAATGTGGCCTTTGGCTTCATTCTCTGCCTTGGATCAGAGAATGGCTCTCCTGGCCCTGTGTTGGGTGAATGGATGGAGCCTATATAGGTGGAGCCTTCCAGAAATGGGCTGCACACCCATGATGTCAGAGGGTGGAACATGGGGAAAGGAATAGGGTCTAACAGCTGCTATCACTGTCCTGCCTCCTCCCTCCTGAGAGAATACAAACCACGCTCCAGGCTGCTTAGCAAGGAGCCCTTTCACTTCTGAAGAAGTTCAACTTTTGTTTTTTTAGAGAGAGATATTTTGCTACAGGGCATGATGCCTACAGAGAGACGGAAAGTGAGAAATCATGCCCCAGGAAGAATGGCCGTGCCACAATCCCTTTTCTTCCATTCCTCTCTTAGGGTTTTGGACATGTATATGTGCATGAGTTTCTTACTGCTGGGTCCAGATTCAAACTATTGTAGGCCATGTGGAAGTCCAGCGCCTTAACTACTGGGCCACCTGCTGACCCTGAAGTTCAATCTTTTAAAAGATCCGAATTATTCCTGAAGACTGTGACTTTGAAGAGACCACAAACTTTATAGTCAAGCTGATCTAGATTTGGATCCCGACCTTGTTATAAGCTGTGAAAATTTGTGCAAATTAATTACTTTCTCTTAGTCACAGTTCTCTTAGTTATACGACAGACACAATATCTTTCTCATGGTTTATTAGGAGCAACAAAGAAGAAAACATTTGTAAACCTATACATTAGTTCTATCACCAGAAAATTTTCTTCTTATGGAGTTTTACCCTCTTATTGGACATCCAGGGCTCACTCAGTTTAACATTGCTGCCATAGAGAATTTTAAAAAAGTATCATGTGGCAACAAGAGTCCCATTGGCCAATCCGAAAAAAAAAAAAATTACTCATTTCCACATTTGTTTTTGTAACCTAAACTAAGTAAGGTGCTATGGGTTTATGAAGGTGTAATGCAATGAACCTGACACTCAGCGTAGCAATACCTGAGCTCCTAATCTTTGTGGGTGTCCTTGACCAAGTTATTTTCCTGAAAAAATGAAGTCTCTCCCATCTTGATAGCCTCCAGAACAAACTAATAAACTATTAGATTCCAGCAAGTCAGTCTTAGTGTGAGAACAGAAGAGTGTTCAGCCAAGGGCGTTCCTCTTTATCTGTTCGTATAAGTCCTGTGATTTTCCTTGCAGACTTGCAGCTAAGGAAGAAGAGATCTCTCCACAGGAAAAAGTTAAAAAGTTTATACTTCAAGAATGAATCATAAAATATTCCAAGAATATCAGAGAGAAATATGACATACCCCTGACGACCTCCAGAGGGAGTGAGAGAAGGGAACAGCTGGAGCTACCACATCCTGAGTCCTGTGCAGTCTCTAGGCTTGATTCTAGAGCTGAGTGTGGTACAATACCAAGGTGGGCCTGCTCTCCCTGCTTTCTAGATATAGAAATTCTTTCCCAGGACAAGCACATTGATACTATCTCCAACTTTTGCTTAATAGATAGGAGAGCTATCTTTGGAATTAAACAGATATGGATTCAAAACCCAATTCTAAGATATGCTGTGTGATTTTTGGCAAGTTAACTCATCTCTCTGAATTTCCATTATTTTAATCTATAAAATGGGGATACAAATGTCTGTTTCCTAGATTTTTGAAAGGACTCAATGAGTTAATATTATAAAACCTTTAGCCCAGTATCCTAGGACAGGCTCCATCAACTGAATTGGGGTCCTCAAAAAAAAAAAAAAAAAAAAAAAGAATGACTAGATGTATAACGAGGACTCAAGGACCAGGGTAAGCGCCCAGACCTGGATCCCCCGGTGAGTGAGAGAGGACAGAGAGCACTCGAAGTGGTTGTAAATGGGGAAGGCAAATAGGATTCCAGTTGTCAGTGCCATACATAGAAACTAGACACATTTGGCAGCAAAGCAAACATAAAGAACTCACAGACAACCTAGAATAGAGAGAGAGTGAAGAGCCTTCCAGAAATGGGCTGCACGCCCATGATGTCAGAGGGTGGGACAAAGAGTAGTTTGTAAGAGTTTGTCTTGACTAATTACTCCTTTGTATTTGACATGCATAATGCCATTTACTGATAGCCCAGTTCTCTAGGGGTGGGCATTACTTACACTTTACAAATGAGGAAACTGAGTCTCAGAGAAGAAGATGACACAGTTGAAAGATCCCTGCCTCAGGATTCAGACAGACCTGGGTGACTAGTGAGATGACATTGGGCAGTTGTTTTTGTTTTGTTTTGTTTTGCTTTGAGAGATTTTTGCTACAGTGCCCTTGTGCTCACCAGAGAGACAGAGAGAGACAGAGAGATAGAAAGCAAGAAATCACCCCCTGGTGGGATGGCCATGCCACAATCACTTCTCCTCCATTCTCCTCTCAGGATCTTGGGCACATACCCAGCATGAGTTTTAAGTAGACAAGTCCAGGACTCAAATTACAGTCAACCACATGGGAGTCCAGTGAAGTAACCATCTGCTGGTCCCCATCGGGCAGTTTTTGACACCTAACTTAAAGGACACCTAGTAGCATGTGTTTAGGCATGTTGAGTTGTACTATAAATGGTGTTGTAGAATCTGGGACACTGAGTCAGAAGAATTCTTTGTACTCTTAGGCAAGTCATTTAGTCTGTCAGAGCCTTAGCTTTCTCCATTGCAAAACCAGTGCTTAGAACCAGAAGCCCCAAAAGACCTTTCTGGGATATCAAAGTGACCTTGAATTAAAATAACAGATCTTAAATTCCACTTTTACTGCAAACCTACTCTGTGACTTTTGGTGATTCATGCCCAACCTCCAACCCTTCCCACAACCTTGATTTCTTTGTTAAACAGACAGAAATGACTCATTCAATATCCAAGTACCTCAGTGATAGTGGTTTCCTCTCCCACATCCCTTGAATCACTGAGACTGAGGTTAATTAAATGTCCTCTTCTTGCATCTACCCCATTGCCTCTCCCCTGTTCAAAAATTCCCCAGCTTCGATGCTCATCAGATACCTGGAACCTGAGAGAAGGAGAGTCTCACTCCCAAACAGGGGATCTTGGGGGAGCAAAATATTCACTACAATCACCATTCAGATCCCCTTGATTTGTATAAGTTCACCCTATTAAGAACATATTTCCTGCAACTCCTTCTTTTCTTTCCCCAATGAAACTTAACAGGAGGAAAATGAATAGGATTGCTGCTGTCACTGCAGTTGGTCTCCCATGTTCAGATACTCATTACTTTCCTCTTAGTACCCACTCTATAACCACCTCACCTTCTAGCATCTCTGCTGATCTGAGTGGTTTATGTGGGAGAGCAGAGGTAGTCTAGGCCCTCGTCCATGATGAGTCTGAACCTCTGGCCTTCGCATCCATTTATTGTCGAAATTAGGCAAAGGAATTTCAAAACATGCTTCTGATTAATCTCCTAGGTGATTCTCTCAGGAGAATCTCCCTCCTTGCTTCCATTGTATAACATCAGCCATACTTCCTATTAAGGACTAGCCAATGACTAAGATAGTGATTCCTTTCTTCATGTGATGGTCTTTTGGCTTAAGTAGCCCTAGGTAACCAGAGGTATGACAGCTTAACGTTCAATGGGGTTTCCAAAGCTCTCTTTCTTTGGGAGCCAGACCCTCCAAATCTGCTATGACCAGAGTAGTGGAGATAAAAAAACACAAATTGTTCAGGTTGATCTTTAGAAGTAACAATGTACAAGACACTTTACTTCTACTTCTTGGTTCCTGGACCCAAGAATTCTATGAGGACATAGCACAATACAATGGGCATTGATTTAGGTTTATTGTATCCCAAAGATGTAGCTCATCTTTGCAAGGTCCCATCTCAATTCTGGCATATTTAGATGATTCTCAGGAGGCCATCCATCATGCTATCATTGTGGCAGCCTCTGAGTCATATGATACATGATGGTGCCTATGAATCCTATCATCTATCATCCTTATCTCCTATGCTATAAAGTGGGCTTCTTGGTGTAATGTGGTATTGTGCAGAATCTTTTGTTGATTAATCAAACACTCTTTAAATCCTTGGATTATAGTTCTGGCTAAAGATGTACAAGCAGAAAAGATAAACCTATACCAATATCTGTTGATTACCATCAAGATGTGTAGATTCCAGTAGAGCTGAATCATTGCTCCTTCAAACTTAATGCCAGCTAGCTGGTTGGTATTTTCAAGGGATGATATTTTACCAGGGGCTCATGGTTGGACTCTGATGCTATCTAATTGGACAGTTGGCAGCAATATTAGATCAGACCTTGTGAATGGGATTCCATACTGTTGGACCAGATTGATGAAATGAAATGGGGAAATGATAGGAGTCACAACCTTCACATCCTTTAGTCTTTAAAGAAGACTCTAATATCCTTTATTTTTTCTCCATCTTCTTGGGAGAATACTGGGAGAGAATATTATTTTTAATTTACTGTCTTGACAAGTGGGTGGGTGGTTTTTTAGAGGCTTTTGTTTATTTTTCCTCACTGTGATCGTTTACTCCACAAGCCAAGGATTCCATGTAGGGGCTTGCAAGTACCAATTATTCCCATTCCAATAATACATTCAGGGACCATTAAATATACACTAGGTAGTTCTATGGACCCATTGGACACACTATGAGCCAGACTTGGGTCAGTATTCCATTTACTTGGTGTCTCCATATGCCCCTACCCTTAACAAGAAGGCCTTGATAATATTTACAAGTCCTGGGTGAAATGTCAAACTGGAACCCCTGGTCAGCAGTTCTTGAAATAGCTACATATTCCTCTGTTCGCCATATATTGCTACTTAAGTAAAAGGCTGTATGTGCCCTTGGAAAGGTACTAGGAAAATCATTACCAAATTTGCTTCTTTGGTATTGTGGATATTTTTCTCCCAAGGACATGGCCTTTCCTTTAGTCAGCAAATCTGAGTCCGAATATTAACTCGGGTTCAGAAACTAAACAGCCTCCTGATCTTTGATTCTTTTAAGTATAGATTGAGAGATATCAATATCGCCTAAGGGTCCATATTGCCCTTAGAAATTCTGTTTTATTGACTACTTCCATGGTTCTCTGTGGGTTGGTTCCTTCTGTCCTTGCCATATTGACCTTGCTTCTGATGGTTAAGTGCCACCAAGTGACCCAATTCTTTTGAGATTCTATCATTCCCCTTGCTATCAGGGAGCCCAGTTAGGGGTACCTTTTTATACCATTAAATCAGACCCATATGTGATAGCCAATTGAGCTTTTCAGGAATGCTTTTTCACCTCTGCTCATACTGTTGCAGTAAACCAGATGCTGAGGAATGGAAAGCAGCACTCGGAGAGATTAGGAGAACCGTTTATTATGCCAGCAGGCGCAAAGGAGTTAACACTCAAAATCTCCAGCCCAACTGGGGTTGGACACGGTCTTTTATGAGGGAATTGGGAAATGGGAGGTCTCGGGGTGGGGTTTGGGCTCAGATCCCACCCTACACAGAGTCAAAGGGAGGAGTCAGAGAAGAAGAAGTCTCATCTATTCAAGGTACCAATCTATCCAAAGTACTAATTAATTTAAGGTACTAATCTACCCAAAGTTTTCAGGTTACCCTGTAGCTCTAGGGAGAGGCAGTAAGTTTGTCGAAGGGCAGAAACCTGAGACAGCTATCAGCCCTGAGTTATTAGTCATAGGAATTTAATAGTTTATAATGGAGGTGCTCCTCCAAGATGGAGTCTCACCTGCTTCAATACCCTTACCCATTACTTTCATAAACTGAGTGTCCTCTGAGTCTTCCTTCAAAATAAAAATGTTGAGTAGTTTTTATAGTGTTGCTTGTATGCCCACTTTAATATGTGAACTTCTTTTTTTATCCCTTTTTCTACCATCGGCGAGGGCCATTTTGCTAATTCTACTTCATCTAGTGTTGGCTAACACTTTAAAAGGCTTTCTGGAGCTATTGTAGCAGGGTGTAGTGTCATATACTGGAATTCTTCCCAGGGTATTAAATCCTGTTTCACAGGATAATATTCTTATACTAATAAATGATCATTTATTCCACTTTATGCCCTGCTTTTCTTAATTCATTTTTCTTTGGATCCAGGTGCACATGCAGCCTCCCAGCTCTGGTGGTTTAAATTGTTTGGGTCTTTTAGCTCCTTCAGGACATAGTCTCTTTCCTTTATTAGCAGGCCCAGCACTGCCACAGCTTGGTTATGCTATAATTTGACGTAATTATTGGTCTTATAGCCAAGACAAGAAGTGGAGGTGGAGTGGACAGGGAATGGAGGAGGGGGTATATTTTGCAAGAAAGGAGTTTTTGCATTATCTTCATTTACAGACAAAGCACTATTCTCTAATAAAGAGGCATGTGTCATTTGTACAGACCAAGAGGATCCAGAGACATCTGGGGTTTCATGGTCTTTACATGCAATCAGTCTAGATTTTCTCACTCTAAGTCTCACAGTCCTACTCCTTCTCAGTCAGGGCCTGACTTCGGTGTAGCTAACTTACCGTAGTTGAGAATTCTGTCCTTTCTGGAGCTCTGCTACCTTCATAATTAAGTTCTAGGTCTGAGATTCAGTTTATTCTGCCCTCTGGCAGCAATAAATGAGACTCTCTTTGAATGCAGCCAACAGAGTCCTCTGACTCACATTTTGCAATAAATTGGTGATTAATCACTCCCAGCCTACATTATGCATTTTCCTAATGCATTAATTGCATTCAGCTATCTGATTCCATTGTCCCTATAATTTCTCTTTCCCCCAAGCTTCTCAAATGCC
>NW_006159930.1:1696456-1705607 GCF_000334495.1 Tupaia belangeri chinensis
TTCCCCCAAGCTTCTCAAATGCCTACAATATTGTAATGATGAGTGCATTCCTTTCTGTAGGGACCCCACCCTATTTACTGCTTACTGAAGTGGTAACAGTTCTTCTGCGGGAGTATGCCAAGGCTTCCTGTACATCACACACCACCAGGGTTGGAATTCTCACTGCTAGCCAGAATGCCTACACAGGATTCTCTCCATTGAGAAAAGAGGGTCAGGTTGTTGAGTCCCTACATGAACCAGTCATTGGATGTGGGCTGCTTCTATAGAGTGGAGACAAAATTCAACCAAGGAAGCTTCTTCAATTGAAAGTAATTCCAGGGAAGAGGTAGATATTCCAAAAGCTGAGGAAATGAATGTGTTAGTCCTGATCTGGGCAGCACAATACAGTGTTTACTACAATACTTTGAAATCAGAGGAATAGTCTCACCATTGCTATCTACCTGTAAGTTTCTGCACAAATGCCTATAAGGTCTTACCAGTAAGGTCTGTTCTTTACACTCTCTGTCCCTTTTATTCTATTTAATTCTTCTCCCTAGCATTTATTTCCATCTGAAACTACTGTTTATTTTTTTTTATCACCTACTTTTAGTTTGCACACTCCAGACTTATGATGCCCATCACTTAGTAGAGGGCTTATCACAAAATAAATTCCCAACAAATGAAACAACAAATACTTACCTACTATATATACTTCACTAAAATTGCTGGAAGGACTAAGATAAATCTCCCATGTGAAGGATGCATATATACGCCATATAAAAAAATAAAAGTATAAAGACAAGGAAAGATGTATCTATGCATACAAGAGGGGGCCTTCAAGAAGTTGATGGAAAATGTTATTATAAAAAAAATCATGCGTGGTGGGACCAGCAGTTAGTGTAATGGCTATGTCGCTGGCTCCCTTGTAACCGACCGCAGTCCGCATCCCAGACTCGGTGGCTTAAAACTCACATTGGGCACGTGTGCGTGCTTGCCCAAGATCCCAAGAGAAGAATGGAGGAGAAGGGATTGCGGCATGGCCATCCCCTCGGGGGGGGGGGGGATTTCTCGCTTTCTGTCTCTCTGTCTCTCTCTGTCTGTCTGGCAAGCGCTCACGCCCTATAGAAAAAAACCTCTCAAAAAAAAAAATCATGCATGGTTATAATTTTTTTATACCAGAATAAAGACGAACTGTAATTCCATTTTTTTTTCTTGTGAAACTTTTGAAGTCCTCTCATACATCTATAAGCAGCAATTAGACTAAGGAAAAGAGCTTTCTCTTTGCAGAAAGTCACTAACACTTGAGCAATTTAGCATCAGGGAACAGAGCCTTAACTTCTTACCCAAAGCTTATGGTCAGGCCTTTGACTCTGTCAGGCAGAGAGATTTAGGACTTATTTTTATTTCTTCCAGCACCAACATTTAATTGCAGACTTAACAGAGGCTCAGGCCTATAAAAGATTCACCTTGTTTCTCTGAATGTGTACATTATTTACCATAGAGTCTATAAAATATTTACCCATTTTCTCAGCCGGCTGCACTTTGCTCAGCCTTAACTACCTCACTGCTACTCGAAGCTGATCAAATAGGCGGCTGGCATCTCTCCAGAAATGGACTGAGCAAGCAGCTGGAAGGGGACTATATTTATGCATTTGTCAGAGTACATAGCAATCAAGGGTGTTGAAAGGCTTTCTGAAGGTATCGGGGTGGGGGAAGGGTCCTTAGTCCCTTCCTACCTCTGCCCTTTATGTGACCGCCTCTTTCAGGTCCAGTATATTCATCAATTCAGTATGCACTTATAGAATACCTATTGTGGCTGTAGGTCTTAAGCAGATGGATGGAAATAAAGCAAATTCTTCTGCCTTTGTTGGCGAAAACGAATCCAAGAATAAGTGACCACAGTGAGAAGAGCACATAGATACTGAGCGAGCTCGCCATGCTACCAGCTAGTGCGTGTAAAACGCATGGCTTTGTGAGCCACATTTTGGGGCTGAAATTCTGTTTTACTCCATCCTGTGAGTCGATAAACTTGGATAAGTTATCTAACCTCTGCTGCCTAAGTTTTCTTGAGATATTAATGGTCCCCATTTTAGGGATTACTGTGGAGATCACATAAATGTAAGGCATTGAGTATCTGGTGCCTGATACATAGAAAGCGCTCACTAAAGGGTCAAGATAAGAAAGAGGCAAGAACAATTTTTAGAACAACTCTTTGTGGTACATATATTGTGATACTCATTTACAGGTAAGAAACTTAGACTTAAATAATTAAACACTCTACTGGAATTCACCTGTAAGTGGAAGAGCCAGAATTCAAGTTCATATGCACTTAATTCCAAAGACTATACTTATATCCACTGTTTACATGTATGTACAACACATATGCACACATGTGCATGAAAATTAGCATAAGTACTATGCATGGCACAATTTGAGCGACATTCCCAATGTCCATTGATATCAAAGTACCCCTTTCATTGCATTTATCATAATGAAATGAATTTATTAATTTGATTATTATTTGCTACTGTCTGAGTTCCTCCCTAAACTGACTGTGAGCAGAGGCTGTGTCCATCATGTACCTCCAGGGCTTAGGTGGATGTTTTATACACATTGTCATTTCCTCTTTGCAACAGCACTCAGAAGAAATATTTTTCCTCTCCATTTTATTGCTAACAAAGCTAAGTCTCAAAGACATAAAACAACTTACTTGAGAACACACAGCTCAACCATGGAAGCATTAAGATCTTAATCCAGATCAGTCTAATTCCAATGACCATACCCCTTCTGTTGGTCCATACTGTTTCTAGGAAGGGAAGGGAAGGAGTCAAAGGCAGGGATAGAGGAACAAATTCCTCTGTATGGAAGGGCCACCATGTCAAGCACTATGCTGAGAGTCTTTGTCAATGCTGTGTCACTCTACCACGAATTTGTGTTCCAAAGAAGGTTTTTGCTAAAACAAATTTTTTGGAAACTCAGGTACAAAGTTTGCTGGAATGAGCTGGTAAGAATTAAATAAAAGTTTTTACTAAGCCTGAAGTCCACAGGGACAACTCATAAAGATACAAAGAACTGGGACCAGCAGTTGGTGTAATGGCTATGTAGCTGGACTCCCATGTAGTCGATGGTGGTTCGAGTCTTGGACTCATTGGCTTAAACTCATGCCGGGCACATGTACACACATATCTAAGATCCCAAGAGGAGAATGGAGGAGAAGGGATTGTGGTGTGGCCATCTCACCTGGGGGGTGAATTCTCACTTTCTCTCTCTCTGTTTGTCTCTGTCTTTCTGGAGAGCACATGTGCCCTATAGCAAAAACCTCTCCAAAACAAGCAAACAAACAAACAAAAAGATACAAAGAACTGTGGTGTAGCTCTTCTCACCAATAATTTCTCTGCAAAGAACATGACTAACTCAGGTGGGGCTCAGGTAAATGTCAGGAGTCCGGTCCAGTGTGGAGGATGGTAAAGATTGGTCCCAAAGGAAGGAGGAGGTTTGACCCTACCATTTGCACTCTGAATCAGGTTGTACCACTTTCTTGCTATACTAATGCTGTCTGTCTTTTGCTTTAGAAAAGCATACAGATACTGTTTACCTTCAGTACTTACAACTATTTGATTTTTTTTTAAAGGTTTATGACATAGGGATGTGCACTCACTGGAGAGAGACAGTAAGAGGGAAAGTGAGAAGTCACCACTCAGGGGGTTTGACCATGCCACAATCCTTTTTGTTCCATCCTTCTCTTGGGATTCTGGGCACAAATGCACACATGCCCAGTGTGATTTTTCTAGCATCCAGGTTTGAGCTTGAAATGTGGTCAGCCATGTGGGAGTCTAGCACCTTAACCGCCATGCCACCTGCTGGCTTCCTATTTGATTCTTTTTTTAATTTTAATTTTAATTTTATTTTTTAGCATTAATAAATAGTTTATTGAAGTCAAAACATGAGAATAGTTATGGGAGGTGGGGGTAGGGGGCAAGGACTTTAGCAAGCAGCAACCAGTGCTCTGAAATGGTGGTGCTCAGAGTTTTCTCTCAGTGGGGTTACACAAATACCTCATTTGTGGTTACCTAGGGTAGCTTTGTTTCAGTGCCAGCTAGTCAGGGAAATCTTGAAGACGTGCGTTTGAGCACACACTCCAGAGAAATGTGTGGGGTACGTAACAGACTTGGTACACTTATCTCTCTGGGCCAGTTCTATCATATCTCCTCATTCCTTAGTCAGCTTTTAACTATTTTCTTTCTCAGCAGTCATCCTGGGCACCCATCCAGGCCCTGGGGACAGGCTGAGCGGTGGGTGGTGGTGGGCAGGCCAGTCACGAGCTCAAAACATCTGGTCAATACTTGCCTATCAGCCCCTGATGGTAGAACTGAAGCTTCTCCATATCAGGCAGGTCAGGGCATGTGTTGCCAAGGTCAAACTTATTGAACTCCTTGCATGCCTCATGCCCAGGTCCTTCGGACTATGCAGCTACTGGTAGTCACCACCCTTGTGCCATGGGTAGACAAAGTGAACTCGGATCATGTAGAAGCACTTTGGGGCAGAGAGAACTTACTGAACTTTATCACCTGGTACATATATTCATCATGGCCCCTAATGAATTCTACTGGTAGGAATATTTGGCACAAAAAAATTAATAAGGGGAGCCAGGAGGTGTACTGGTTGAGACACTAAACTCTTAAATGGCTGATTGCAGTTCAAGTCCCAGATCTGGTGTCTTGGGACTCAAGCTGGATGCAAGTGTGTGAGTGTCCAAATACCCAGGAGGACAATGAAGGACAGAGGACTGTGGTGTGGCCATCTCCCTGGGCGGGTGATTTCTCACTTTCTCTTTCATTGTCTCTCTCTCTGTTTCTCCCATGAGAACACATACTCTATGGCAAAAGAAAAAAATCAAATTGAACGGATAAAACTGCACATAGTATATGATATTGACTACAAATTAACAGAAATATTAACTTTTTTTTTATGAGAGTTTTTGTTATAAGGCACATGCACTTACCAGAGAGACAGAAAGCAAATCATCCCCCTGGGGGATGCCACATTACAATCCCGTCTTCTCCATTCTCCTCTTGGGATCTTGGGCACGCCACCAGGTATGGGACTCAAACCACAGTCCACTACGTAGGAGTCCAGTGACATAATAATCTTTTCACTATCTGCTGGTCCCTTAACTCTTCTTAAATAAGAATAGATTTTGAAACTGAATTCTGTAGAATTAATTTTTCTAAAAGAAAACTTAAGTGGGAGAAGTGATGATCAGTTCAACCTGACATACAAAAAGGATATATTAATTAATAAAATATTTATTTTGGGACCCCCAGATGGTATAATTGTTAGGTTGCTGGACTCCTTAAGTAGTTGGCCACGATTTGCGTCTCGAGCCCAGCAGTTTGAAACTCATGCTGAGTGCTTGCATGTGCATGTCCAAGATCCTGAGAGGAGACTGGAGGAGAAGGGACTGTAGCCATGGCCATGTCCCTGGGGAGTGATTTCTTGCTTTTTGTATCTCTGGTGATCGCACGTGCCCTATGGCAAAAAATGAAAAGAAAAAAAAAAAAAGAAACTCTCTAAAAAATTTAATAAAATATTTATTTTACAATTTACAAATAAATATTTAACTTCATCAGAATTAAAACGAGAAAATCAGAAATCATTAACTGTGCTGTACAGAAATGTGGAGGGATACGAAGACAGCATTGTTGAGACAGGGAGGTAGTGTTGTTATATTTGATCAACTCAACTGGGGAGAAATGTTCATATATTGAAATGATCACCTTGTAAGCTAAATAATGTGATTGAATGTATTTAAAAAATGTACAAAAAAAAAAAAAGAATAACCTGGATCAAGATTATCTGCTCAAGGAACCATTTGATCCATTAATGTGAGTATAATTTTGATGAAAATAGCTGTTTCGTAAAATCAGAGCTTAATATCCTTGAGGTCAAAACTAAGATATCTCCAGATATCTTATTCCTGTTATCCAGAATCTGGTACAAAGCTAGGGGCTATAGATACATTATCACTAACCCTTATAACCACTCTTTGTTAGAGGATTACAATCCCTCAATCTGTAAAGAGGAAAAGTTAAGCTATCTCTCTAAGACCGTGTGAGCACCCATCCAGGCCCTGGAGACAGGCTGAGCAGTGGGTAGTGGTGGGCAGGCCAGTCACGAGCTCATGAATGATTTAGTAAAAGGGTCAGGATTTAGTAAAAGGGTCAGGATTTAGTAAAAGGGTCAGGATTATTCATTGATCAAAATCGAATAGCCTTGACATGGAGTGATGGTCACTTGGGCCTTTCTTCCTAAAATTCAAAACATTTTGCATTTCTTGACCTCTCCAGAAAGATGTTGAGGCAGTTTGGTTGTGCCTCCTTCCAGGTAGAAACACTGAGATTCCAAGAGAGAAAGGAATTAGCTTAGGTTTCCAATTGCATAAAATACCTGAGCTATCCCTGATCTTTTTCTCATGGTGAAATGATGTGCCGGTCATCATTTTTCTTAAAAGGAAGAGACATATGGGCCAGCCCTACTGCTTTGTAAGAAACACACCAGATGCGTGTGCACATACAGAATCCCACAAATGCAGACAGAGAAGAGAAAGTACTGTGATGTGATCATAGGGATGCTTTCTCACTTATCCTCCCTCTCTTTTACTCTCTTGCAAACACACATGCCTTTTGGCAAAAGATTTTTTTTTCTGTTTTTTGTTTATTTTAAAATTAATAGACATTTAAAGAATAAATATGGGACCAGCAGAAGGTATGATGATTACGTCTCTAACTCACACATAGTCGACTGCAGTTTGAGTTCTGGATCCAGCTGCTTAAAACTCACTCCAGGCGCATGTGCGTGCATGCCCAAAATCCCAAGAAAAGAATGGAGGAGAAGGGATTGCAGCATGACCATCCCCCCTGGGGGGGAGGTGATTTCTTGTTTTCTGTCTCTGTCTCTCTCTGTCACTCCTGTAAGTGCATGCACCCTATAACAAAAATCTCTGTTAAAAAAAAAAGAATAAATAAAAGGATGATTAGATAAGTAACTATGTAAATGAGCTTGAAGTGATTAACTAATTTTGTGGAATTATTTTCAGAGCCAGAAGTTTATTTCATCCAACTCCTATGTTTTTCGGGGCCCATTCAAACAGTACATTCTTGACAGAGTCAACCGTGTATCTCAAGTATAAATCCCGCTTGATCGTGGTGAATGATCCTTCTAATGTGCTGTCAAATATGATTTAGTAGCATTTTGCTGCAGATTTTTGCATTTATTGGCAGCATCAAGATTAAAATCAAGTCACTTCAATATATTAAGATATGATAAATGTCTCAACTAACTTTACCATTTTCTCCAGTGAATTTTTTTCCCCAACACAAGAAATTTCTCATCAGAGAGTAGTTTATAGTTCTTCTATCAGAAGACTGAGGGCCTAACAATAAAGCAATTTGTCTTGAGTCTTACCACATGCCTGGCTTTCTCTTGCCCAGTTACTGGATTCTGAGGTGGCATCATAGAAAAAGCTGAAAAATCAGAGGAAGTCATTGGGCAGCCTGAGTCATCATTGACTGACAAGATGATCATCATCAAGAAATTGCAAGTTTGTTGTACTAGAAGCCTGACCAACGCAAACTAGAACTCTCAACCTGCTTTAGTCCTCTCTGCCTCCCTGCCTTTCCCAAATCCAGTATCCTTATGAGCCCTGGTCCAATTCTCCTCTTGTGTCCATGACTCTTGGACTTCTGTCATGGTTGACATTCCATTAGACTATGGACAATTTGTAGACAGGGACTTCCTCTATTCATCTCTATATCCTATCTCTTAGCAAGGTGCCAAGTATAAAGAAGGAGCTCAATAGACAAAAGAATGAATGCATGAGTCAATTTTCTAGTTCATAGTTCCAGAAACACCCACTCGAGAATTTTAGCATATATGCCTAGCTTAAAGTATGATTTCAACAGATATTGAATATAATGAATGAATGATTGATATGCATTAGTACTATTAATGGACTACTATGTGCCAAACACCAGTTGAGAACATTTCTCATGTTTTGCTTGCTTTGAAGAGCTTTTGCCATAGGGCCTGTGAACTTGCTGGAGAGAGACAGAGAAAGGGAAAGTGAGAAATCGTACACCCCACTCCAAAGGGATGGCAACACCACAAACCCTTCTCCTCCATTCTCTTCTAGGATTTTGGGCACGCACACATACATATCCAGTGTGATATTGAAGCTGACCCATCTGGGACCTGCGGCCAGTCATGTGAGAGTCCAGCATCTTAACCACTATACCACCTGCTGGCCCCTTCCCATGTAATCTTATTTAATCATTTCACCAACTCTTTTATCTTTTTCTCTTTGGTCTTTATCACCATCTAACATTTTATTAACTATAATATTTTACTATCTATAATATTTTACTTATTTCCCTTATCTGCTTTTGATCTCCTCTATGAGAATTAAACTTCCATGAAGGCCAAAATCTTTATTTTTTAATTTATTATTATTATTATAATTATTATTTATACATTCAATTGCTATACATCATTTAGATTGTAAAGAGATTTTAGCCACCATGACATATACCTCAGTTCAGTTGAGAATACTATACACATCCTCATCAACAGATAATAAACCATATCTGTGTCTCAGAAATATCTTACTTCCCCATTTTTTCCCCAAATTTCCTTTTGTTTATTGATGTTTCCCCTGCTAGAGTACTACGTAGGTTTTCAGTTAATCTTTGTTGCATTAACACCATTTTCCTTAATAATAATAATAAACTAACCTTGCTAAAAACTATCTGAGTTTAGAGTTATTAAAAAAAACTGATCTTGTGACACACATTCCACAGACTTCCATGCTTTAGCTGAAAACCAGTCACTACCTTGTGAACAGGTATGATCGTTACTCTAGAATGGTGAAAGCTGAGACACAAGTAGATGGGATCACCAACTAAAACCTGAGAACAGCTCATCTAGTAAAGGCTGAGTTGTGATTCAAACTTGGGTGCAGTGACCTTGCTCTCCTCACCATCTCAGTCCACCTTGCCATGAGAAAGTGACCTGACCCCAAATCAGAATATTCATGAATAAGGTGTGTTGCTCAAAGAACCTAGAGCAAATAGAGAGAAACCATTACCAACCAAATCAACTTGGAAAGACCTCACTG
>NW_006159930.1:1705638-1725696 GCF_000334495.1 Tupaia belangeri chinensis
AGAGTGTCCCTTTAACAGTAACAATACAATGCATGCTGAATGCAGGAAACTAAAACAAAGTTATTAGGAGTAGAAAGATGTGCCAATGACTTGCCTTTTTAATAAGATGCCCACTGTATCTAGAAGTAAGCAATTTCTCAGAGGAATATTTAATGTAAAAGGAATAGTAAGGAGCTCTTTAGAATCACATAGACACATCCTCTCACATACACACCTGCTCAGGGTTTAGCAAAAGACAGTGCGTAAATGTCTGGAATATTACATAAAAGCTGTCTGCCCAAGCAGTCAAAGCTATTAAAATCCATCTCGCTGAAACGAACCCTGAGAGCAGGTCAAACAAATCTAATTTTTATTGTTCCTTAAGGAGATGGCTGTGTCGGAGACAAAGGAGAGAGGCAGGAGGCCAGTTAGAGAGGGGAAAAAAACCCTAAGAGGCCTTAAAAAATTAAATGTTCAAAAGAGTCGTGGCAGGCAAGATAAATGATATATTACAGTGCCGGTTTAAACTTAATTGATGACTAATGTTGTAATGCATCTGAACCTACACTGATCTATTATCCATCTGGTCCAGACTGAAGGGACACTACAAGGAGAAAAATTGCTAACTGTTTTAACCTGATGGAACTTTAAAAAAATAACCAGTCCAGTTACTTTAAGAGATAAATGGCTGGGTGGTGACCTCCTAATGTATATCAGAGTCTTGCAATGCAAAATCAAATGTTAATTAAATAGAATCCAGTGCAGGAACATTAGAGCACAAGGGGCCATAAGGAGTTGTGTTGTTGGAGTTCCTACAAAATATTTCAAAGAAACTACCAAAGGAGAAGTAATGGAAGACCATACAGTAGTCATTGAAAAATCAAACATACACACACAAACACCATCTGGACAACACCTACATGCAGGTTATATATAGTAGCATGTGGGCACAGCTAAATTACAGTCATTGAAAGGACAGGGTCACCAACAGAATTGCTTAAATTCACTGGAATGAATCAGAAAAGGGTTATTTTCTTGATCTTCAACAGCCTTAACACAGCCTTCAGAAGAAAAAACAAGCAAACAATGCTAGACTATGTCAAAAAGATTCATGAGCCAACTTGAAAGGGTTTCCAATGGCCAGACACAGGAGGACCAGCCATGTTAGCCACAAAATAGAGAATGTTACAAATTATAACCAAAGATTAAATTAATTGTCAATTTGTTCATACTGACATACATAGACGGATATGTGAACACAGAAATGAATGAATGGAAGGAAAACCTCTGTTACGGTAGAATTCTAACAATAAGTAAATAAGGAATGAGGACAATAGAAAATCATTATTTGGCAATCAGAAAGTAATAATTGTTTCAGACAAGAATTTTCAAGAGATACTAAAATGAGTGAACAAAAAATTTATGAGAAATAGGACCTTTGCATAGTTCCACAGGATCTCTATTTGAGGCCATTTGACCAAGGGATCAACATCACCAGTAAGGGGACAAATGGACATTATATATCTCCTGATATAATGCCTTGAAATGGGCATGGCACTATTTCTGTAGTATTCTTACTAAAATAAATAACCAGAATTTAATTATGAGAAAACATCAGACTAACTGAGAACTATTCTACAAAATAACTGGCTAGTTCTCCTCAAAAGTCACAAGGTCAAGGGGCTGGACAGCGATGCAGTGGTAAATCGTGCTGCTCTGTGAGGCTGACTCAGGTCTTCCTGAGTACACAGGCCACACATAGGCCCAAGATCTGGGTCTGCTGGGGGTAGTGATGGATCCTAGCATCAAAACTCTCTTGGCAGTGTTGGCTCTTTATCTTTCTATTTCTATCTTTGTCTCTCTTTCTGTGTTTACCCTTCATCATGGAAACAAATAAAACAAAGTTTCAAGCTCATATATCAAGAATCAAATCAAACAATGGCTCAGGAAATGTTGCAGACTAAAGGAGACTAAGGATCTATGATGATGAAACTTAACCTATGATGCTAGACTGGAAGCTGGATGAGGAAAAAATACATTCATGGGACAGAGACATTTGCATTAAGGCTCTAAATTAGACATTCGTATTGTATCACTGTTTCTTTCATAATTCAATAGTTGTATGATGATCATGTGGGGAAAAATAAAGACTAATAATTGGGGAACTTAAATAAATGGTAGACAGGCATTCTTTATTCTATTTTCGAAACATTTTTATAAGTCAGAAATTACTTCAAGATGCAAAGTTCTAAAAACATCAATACATAAAATATCATTATGCCTTCTTTGGGGACTCATACCTAGCTTCTTTCTTCCAAGAGCTATTTTTACAGAGATGGAAAGAGCCACTCCATAGCAAAAAAAAAAAAAAAAAAAAAAAAAAAAAAAAAAAAAAAAAAAAAGTTCCCCCGGGGGGGGGAAGAAAAAAAAGCATCCAAAAAAAAAAAAAAAAAAAAAAAAAAAAAGAAAAGAAAAGAAAAAAAAAGTTCGCACTGAGTTGGGAAAAGAAGAAACCAGGAACAGAAGGAGGTATTCACTTTAGCCAAGTTCATCAGAGAAGGTCAGCTATCATAGGCAGCATATGTAAATGTAGACAACTTTGCCTGAAATATTCATTGTGGTTCAGGTACAGAGGCTACAAATGAAACCTCTGAGAACCTTTCTTCTGATAGTGCCTTAGGAGAGAGACTCGTTAGAAGTTATGATTATATTTTTTATTTTATACTTTTTCTGAGCTACTCTTTGGACTAATGTCTTTTAACATATCATCTCATTTAACCTCTATAAAAATCTGTCAGGGAGGTATTGTCCACATTTTAAGAAATAAAGAGAAAACATACTTGTTATCTAAAACAGACATATTTTATTTAAAGAGTGATATAGCAATTTGGCAATGGGTGGAAATATTGACGTTAGAGTTTACAGTTACTAATCTTTATCCTAGTATACCTCACACCCTCACCAAGATGTAGAGCCTACCTCCCAATGTCTTTTTAAAGTTCAACTACATCTGAGCTACAGCTTAGGATGAATGTTAAAATGTGAAAAAGGAAAACAAACAAACAAACAATGAATTTCTTTCTTTTTAAATTTTGTATTTATTACCATCACAATCTTGTCTATATTACATTGAATTGCATATAACTTTACAGTGTATTACACTGCTTTTTCAAAAGGGATTGCCATGCATGTCAGTCAGTACAGAGACATTAAACTCCCCACTTCATCATTCAATATCTTTTCATTGTTTTTTCTGAGCCAAGCATTGTATATATAGGAGATGGTTGCAGGGCTATTTTATTTGCATAGGAGACCACTGATTTCTAGCACTTCATTAGGACATCACTTATTTCACACTAACTGTAAATGTACTAATTGGTATAAATCATCATCTGTTCTCAGTTAAGGATTTAGTGTGCATGTCTTTCTGAAAAAAAAAAGAAAAAGAAAAAAACAAACAAACAAAAAACAAAATGTGGGGCCTCTAAGATATAGAAAAATAAGTTATTCATTTAAGCCTATTGTTAGAAGGCTTTATGAGCATCCATCGTGGCAGTACTCCCCCTATCTCTTCCTCCTCTTTTTCTTTCTCTTCTTCTTTCTCCTCCTGTTCCTTCTTATTATTTATTCTATTCTTCTTTTCTTTCTTCATTTGATTTTAACTGGACGATATTTAGAGTGGAAAGCCTTTCCGCAGGGTTTAAATGAGGAACAAGACTTTATATATAGAAATGAGAAAAAAATAGTTTCACATAAGAGACTCAACTCACCAGAAAATACTATAATTGTGGGAAAGTTCAAGAAAATAAAACCTTGTGTGGAATGGTGACAACGTATGTACATGGGATGATAAAGTTAGGAGTAAAAAGTAGTGATAACAGAGAGAAAATTAATAAGTATTTGCTGAGGTAGATCAGGGTTTGTCCAGGGTTATCCTGGGACAATAATGGGAACTATTCCATTAATTCCCTCAGGGGGAATCATCATTTGATCTTCCAGTGACCTAAAAAATGGTCACTTGTGGAAGGGTATGTGTTGAAGAGAAAGATGCCTTATTTTCATCCAAGTCTTGAATCCAATTCCTGAAGGGCAGACTTAGTATTCTGTTTTTAAACTCCACAGGAGAGTATTACAAACAGAAAAAAATGACTCTATGAAACCTTCTTTTGAGCACAGATTGGTATATTACATTCCTTTTAAGGAACAAATTTTATTTTCTTTCCTTTAAGATCCCCCATAACCCAAACCTTTTATACTATAAACTGCTTGTCTCAGTAAGGTTTGCTCATAAGGGTCCATTTCCCATGATATATTTTGATGCAATGTGAATATACAAATGCCCAAACATAGCAAAATAAGAACAAACACTCTTGAGAAGAATTATTAGCTTCCCTATTGGTGTGGAAGATGACAGGCTGCTTTGCACAGTCACTGGCCACCTTCCAGTCTGGCCATGGCCACTCAAGCTCCTGGACCACTGGCTGGAAAGGTCAAAGTCATATTTTATGATGCTCAGCTAGTTCAATGAAAACATCTTGTAGAAAAACCTCAAGAAGTCTGTAAATAGATTTCTAGGATTTTCTTGAAAGGTTTATGAGAACACCGCAGCTTAGCACTAACTTATATGAGTAAAAGGACCAGAATGCACCCTTTGAAGGAGTATATGAGTCTCTGTGTAAATCTGTGCTTAGCCACCCAGATATGAACACAAGTTCTGGGGTCAGGAACACCTGGTCCAACTCATAGTTCTATTTACAGACTGTGTGCAGAAGCAAGTTACTTAATTCCTCTGAATTTCAGTTTGATTGTGGATACAATGTTTAATCCTCAAGGTTATTTTCAGGACTTTTTCCCCCCAAATATCTGTACAGCTCACAACCACACGTCTCTGGGTCTTTATTCATTTTTCCTTTTCAATGAGGCCTTCCTTATTAAATAATTCAAATACTTCCCTATTGGCCCTGATACTTCTTCATCATTTAAAAATTTTATTTCTTGGGACCAGCAATTGGCGTAATGGCTACGTCGCTGTTCTCCCATGTAGTTGACTGTGATTTGAGTCCTAGACCCAGTGACTTAGACTCATGCCGGGCATGTGTGCATGCATGCCCAAGATCCCAAGAGGAGAATGGAGGAGACGGGATTGTGGCGTGGCCATGGGGGGTGATTTCTCACTTCCGTTTCTCTGTCTCTGTCTTTCTGGCAAGTACATGTGCCCTATAGCAAAAACCTCTCCAAAAATAAATTATTTCTTTATTTCTTCTGTGAGCAAGAGAAACAGAAAGAGAGCAAGGGACAGAGACAGCACCTGCAGTAATGGTTCAACACCACAATCCACCCCAAGCCTCAACCAGTCCCAGATCATTGGCACGCATTTGCCTGTTATACTCAAAAGGAGTCTCCAGACATGTATCTGGAACACTTCTATGTGAGTCAGACTCACAGAGCCTCATGTCTTACTCTTTTATCACCATTTGTCCCCTGTCTGATCTTTCTCCTTCTCTTTTCATGCATTTTTTTTTCCCTATAGCACTTTTCACCATTTAACACACTATATATGTTTTTGTCTTTTTTAAAATTTATACCTTTATCACTAACATTTGAACATCACAGGGTCAGGGATTTTTGCCTATTTTGATTACTGTTTTATCCTTTATGCTTAGGACAATGATTGCAACATAAGTCCTTAATACATATTTTCTGAATGAATAGATGGATGATAAAATGGTTAGTCAGTGGGAAAATTCCTGGCCCAGAGCTTTTGATCAAGATGGCTTGACAAGTTTATACTTCCACTGCCAGTGGGTGCCAAATACCCAGAAATAAGAGAAAAATTACCATAAGAAAAATGTTAAAAACATAACTGTGTTATATAAGATGCTAATACTAGGGAAAACTGGCTGAAAAGTATACAGGCACTTTTTGTACTATCTCAAAATCTCTTCTGTAAGTCTAAAATGTATTAGGAATAAATGTTTTTAAATCATGGTTTAAAAAGGTGAAATAAAGGAAAATATCTCTGTGGTTCAGAGATGAGCCAAGACAACAGCAGTAAAGAGGCTAAATAAAGTGGTTCACTAGGTTCTCTACCTTGCTGGCCAAAAAAAGTTGGCAGTTGAATTTCTGGGACAATGAGAACCAAATATGACAGTGAAGCAGAGAGATTCTCAAGCACTAAACTAAGATTCTCTCCTATCCGTGGACAGAGGCTTAAAGTCACCTCACTGGTTGCCCAGGATTGTTGTTTCAGTAAAGCTCCTGAAGTGAACAGAAAAGCTGTGTAACTAAGGACTTGGGCCAAGTTCTCTGCTATTGACTCAATTCTAGAGAAGGGTGGAAAATCAGTACTTGAAAAGATAATGGGTGGGAATTTTTCAACCTAAAAGAAAGACCATTTTACTCAGATTGAAAACTTCATAGGGGGAACCAGCAGTTAGCGTAACGGCTATGTCGCTGGACTCCCATGTAGTCGACTGCGGTTCGCCTCCCGGACCCGGTGGCTTAAAACACACGCCAGGCGCGTGTGCGTGCGTGCCCAAGATCCTGAGAGGAGAATGGAGGAGAAGGGATTACGGCGTGACCATCTCCCCTGGGAGGTGATTTCTCGCTTTCTGTCTCTATGTCTCTTTCTCTCTGTCTGGCGAGCACATGTGCCCTATAGCGAAAAGCTCTCCAAAAAAAAAAAAGAAAACTTCATAGGGCCAAAACACTTAAAGAACATAAAAATGAAAAATCATTTGTTGATGATAACATATATGGTAATATTTTTGATTGGAGTAGCATACAGTCTATTCATGCTGGGAAAATTCATATTGTATGACATAATGATACAGTTATTGAATGTAAAAAAAATAATAAAATGGAAGAAGAGAAAATTTTTAAAAACGTAGAACTATACTTACAAAAAAAGTACACAAAATTATGGATACAAAGGATAACTTCAAAGCTCCGAGAGAAAGGAGGCAGATGACCTACCATAGACAACAGCGAGGCCAATAGCAGGTAAGCTGTGAGCAGCAGTCTCTGTCAGAAAACAATAGGCATCTCCAAAATGCCGAAAGGAAAAGATTTGACTTAGACTTCTATACCCTGTATTACTGTCTCTCAGAAGCATATTAGTTTGCTTCTGTATCTAAATACCACATACTGAGTCATATAAACTACATAAATCTATTTTCTCACAGGTTGAGAAGCTTAAAGTTTAAGATCAAGGTGTTGGTAGTTTGGGTTTTTCCTAAGGCCTCTCTCCTTAGCTTGTAAATGGATACTTCTTCCTGTGTCTTAATATAGTCTTTCCTGTGTGTGTGCACATATTGATGTGTGTGTGTGTGTGCGTGTCCAAATTTCCTCTTCTTAAAAGAACCTCAGTCAGATCAGATTAGGGTCTACACTAACAGATTCATTTTGACTTAATAAAAGTCCCACCTTTAAACACAGTCACATTCTAAGGTACTGGGTGTTCAGGCTTCAAAATGTAAATTTGGGGGCCAGGAGAAGACACAGTTCAAACCATAAAAAAGAATAGAGAAATAAATACATTCAGAAATAAACACATTAGGATTCATGCAAAATTAGAGCAAGTGTAAATACTTGCTTCAAGAACCATTAAATGCTATTCATAAGTTAGAGAAAAGAAAATACAAAATAAAATAGAAAAAGTACATCTACAGTAAGAATAGCTAAAATTTTAAAAATTAATAATGATAAGTGCTGACGAGGCTGTGGTGAAAAGGGAATTTTCCTACACTGTTGGTGGGAATGCAAATCTGTACAACCACGTTGGAGAATGATATGGAGATTCCTCAAAAACCTACAAATAGAGCTACTGTACAACTCAGTAAGTCCACTCTTAGGTTTTTACCCAAAGGATAGAAAAACCCTCAGTCAGAAAACACTTACACATCTATGTTTATTGTAGTATTATTTAAAATTCCTAGGGCATGAAATCAATCCAGATGTCAAAAAATAGATGATTAGATTGAAAAAAAATGTTGCCTATGTGCTCTATGGAATACTACTCATTCATACAAAACAATGAGTTCCTGATATTTGATACAAAGTAGATGAATATGGAAGACTTAATGCTAAGAGAAGTAAGACAGGCTATGAAAGATAGATTTTGTATGTCCTCACTCAATATATACCTATTGTCTGTGCTCTATAGCAGAAACTGAAAGTTTGGAAGATACAGCAGCAGGGAAGGCAACTCTAGATACTAGAGATAGTAAGGATAGGGGAAATTTGTGGGTGGGTAGTAGAAGGAGGGAAGGGAACAAGAAAAGGAAAAAAATATGTTTAATTGACAAAAAATGAAAAGCTATTTGCTGATGATAATATATATAGTAATATCTTTGTCTTGACGGATATGCATGGCATTCATGTTGGAAAAAGCGACATTGAATACTATAAAGATATATGTGATTAAATGTAAATTAAAATAAAAAATTTTAAAAAGAAGTACATCTAAAAGGTAGTAATCATATTAAGTGTAAACATATTAAATTGATGTATTATAAGCTAGAAATTAACACATTGGGTTTTTAAGACATCAAGTTGTAGACTTGATGAAAGAGATAAAGCAGAATGCTCCAAAGACTGAAACTAAACATATGAAATAATAAGTACTATATAAATCAAATAAAGCTGATGACAACAACATTAGAATTAGATCCAAAACAATGTAAAGGTGGAGAAATAAGTAGAAATAAAGAATAAAAGATAAAGAAGAACCTCCTGTAAGAAGATATAATTAAAGACTTGTATTTACCTAACATCGGGTAGAAATGTATAGAACAAACTGACAAATCAGTAAATATGTATTCATGACAGGAAATTTAAAATTATCTCTCTCGAAGATGACTTAATAATCTTGAATATAGGAGGAGTCTTCAAAAAGCTTATAGAAAATGCATGTTATGAAAAAACTAAGCATGGATTTCAATTTTTTGTATCAAAATAAACTCATATTTTAAATCCATTTTCTATGAACTTTTTTGTAGCACCTTCATATCTATTCAAGATCAAACACATGCATATATTCAGAGACTTCAAAAGTTCATGGAAAAAATGGAATTGAAGTCCAAGTTTAAGGTCAGCTTCATAGTGCAATGGTTAAGTGCTATGCATAAGGAGCTGGATCCCACATGGTTGACTGTGGCTTGAATCCTGCCCAATGGCTTGAAAACCAGGCCAGGTGTGTATGCGCACATTCTCCAAATCTTGACATGATGGAGAAATGGTGGAAATGGGATTACAGCATGACTATACCCCATTGGGTGGTAGATAGTACTTGCGCTCTCTCTCTCTCTCTCTCCCTCTCTCCCCCTCTTTCACAAGTGCATGTACCCTCTGGCAATTAAAAAATAGTTTACAATTAAATAAAGAAATGAAAAACTACAAGATTACTTTAGTACAAAAATATAAAACTCATGCATAGTTTTTTGTTTGTTTGTTTGTTTGTTTGTTTTTGCTATAGGGTATGTGCACTCACCAGAGAGAGAGAGAGAAAGTGAGAAATCATCCCCCAGGAGGGATGGCCATTCTGCAATCTCTTCTCTTCCACTCTCCTCTCTGGATTTTGGGCATGTACACACACGCGCCTTGCATGAATTTCAAGCCTCTGTGCCCAGGGTCCAGGACTAAACCACAGTAGGCCACATGGGAATCCAGCAACATAAGCATTACGCCATCTGTAGTCCCATCATTTTCTTATAACATGTCATTTCCACAAGATTTTTGACGACCCCCCCCCCTTTGTGTATACAGGAAGTATCTAACATAGAGAGTATCTAACATAGAGAATACATACACTTCCCTTAGAAAGTTCTTGTTGCCTTATTAATCTGACATATGCCCCATGTACCCCTCAAACTTCAAGACTGAATCCTTCGTGGGTCTTTTAGCCAAAATTAGTCATTATAGCTCTGGAATACCTTATTATCTTCCATATATATTATATATTGGGTCATCGGGAAAATCATGATGCATTTTTGCATAGACAAACACAGAAAAGTGCCTCATGACCTTCCTGACAACCGAATAGTACTCATCTCGATATCTGTAGAGACATATATATTAGTCTTCATTAGACTTTCTTGTCAGGCGCTCGTGTGTTAATCATCTCTGTTAACTCCAATGTCTGGCACATCATACATGGTTGGTAATTGCTTGATGAATTAATAAATCCACAGAATACTTAAGAAGCTCACAACATAGAATAAGCAGTTAACATTGACTGAGAGAAATCTAGGTGCTGAGCACTCTTCTAATGCTTTGTAGGTAATATTCCATTTGTCATCACAGCATCTCTCTGAGTATATGTTAAGATTATCTCCCTTTACAGATGAGAAGAATTGAGGCCAATGAGTTTTTTAAACTTGTTTATCTTCATATAGTTGATAAATGATAGTCAGGATTTGGCTCTCAATTCTCTGATCTCAGGGCCTGAGCCCTTCATTCCCATAATGTTCATACTTGGTGACACACAGTCATTAAAGAACTCAATATTTTCCATGCACCCATTGAACTGAGTAGATATTAAATCCAGTGCTATTATGCTATAAAGATTAGGTGTATAAATTCTTGTCTTGACAGACTCTAAAATGATTCTCACATCTTTTTTTTTTTTTTTTTCTCTGTACCCTCTCCCACTCTTTTGGAAGATTGTGTTGGGTGGGAGATGAGGGTAAAAGTCAGGTGGTTGATGACCCCCCCCTTTGTGTACACAGGAAGCATCTAACATAGAGAGTATTTAACATAGAGAATACATACACTTCCCTTAGAAAGTCCTTGCTGCCTTATTAATCTGACAAATGCCCCATGTACCTCTCAAACCTCAGAGTCCAACTCTTCTCTAAGTCTGGGGTTATTCTAGAATGCGACTAGCCATCTCACAATTCTGCAGCCGCCACAGAAATTCCAGAGGCCTATGGGTCCTCCCACTCCATCTCAGGGTCACTGGAAAATTATTACACAGATTACAGAGTCCATTGTGTTTGTTTGATGGTACATTTGACCATAGTTTATGAGACAATTCACCACTGAATAATTTTCATCCAAATGTAAAAACTGGTGACAGTTTAATTTGTGCCTAACTTCAAAGCTGAAGTGGTTGAGGGCTGCAGTTGAGCAATCAAACACTTGGCAGAGTGAACATTATAAAGCCTTTGACTGCAAAATTTAGAGTATAAATTCCTGGCCAGTAATTTAACATCAATGATCCTTTTTAAGAAATTATCTCAAAAAGCCCCTCTGGTTTAAATGTAGTTATTTAATTTTTTTCAAGACCGTCTCACTATGTTGTGATCTTCTGGGCTCAGACTCTTGAGTAGCTGGGACTACAGGCACTCATCTTTGCACCTGGCGTTTAGAGTGGGCCAGAAATCAAACCCAAGCTTTCCAGATGGCCTCAGTCTACTGAGTAGCAGCATCAGTTAGCATGTACCACCAGGCCAAGTCTCAAGGTAGAGCTCTTAAGATTCAATATTAGTGAGAGAGATAATAATAAAAAACAATAATACTTTTTGTTATTTGGCAATGTTTTAAGTCTAATGTATTATTGAATTCTGGCAAGTACTTTGTTAAAGCTTTATTTTCCTCAAATTAACAAACTGCCTACAGATGTCTCTTAGCTTAAGAACTAGAATCTCTGTTAGGTTTCACAAGAATAGAACAATTAGAAGATATATGAGCTGAGAAAAATCTTAGAGACCATTTGGTTCTATCTTCTTGCTTTAAAATGAGAAAGCCCATGCCCAGAGAGATGAGATGAGAGTCTGAATACACATCTCATTTTCAGCCTTTCTGCTACTCTTTGACATTTCATCAGAAAAGTTTTGCCTCCAAACTCTTGAGACTGTATTTATTTACTCAACCTACATTTACTCATCACTTGCTGTGGTACAATTTGTGGTTTACTCACTAAGAAAACAAAGATTTATGACACAGGAACTCTTAGTCCTTTAGGGAAGATAGATGCATAAACAATTACTCTTTCTAAGTTGGAGGTTTACACAGATGAAATGGATTAGCAAAGAAGGAGCAAATATGTAGGCCTATGGAACAAAGGAAGACCTCGCCAAGGAAGTAAGAGTTGAGTTTTCAAAAAAGAAAAGCTTTGCTAGCCATATCATGGAGAAAGTCTTTGCATGAAGGAGAAATCATTATGTGAAGGAATTAGGGCAATGAGAAGACACTGAAAAAAAAAATCAAGTCCATAGGTACAGCTAGAGCATAAGACATCCAGAGAAGAGTGATCTGAGAGGAGAGTGGAAAGTAATGGGTCACATGGCCTACCAAAGGTTTTTCCTGCAAAGAGAGGAGAAACCATTCAAACACAAAAGGCAGCAGATTTATAATTCACAAACCAACTGCGTCTAAACTTTAAGACCATGAAGTATACAAAATAAATAACATGCTCAAGTCACCCAACCTTTGTATGTGACATGAAAAAACCTCAAATAAGATTTAGGCCTTCAGAATCCAATTCCAAGTTCTCTGGGTGCCCCCAAACCACTTTTAATAGCAACTGTTTTGAAAGAGGGAAACTAGACCCTAGGTCAGTCTAAGGATGTACAGCATGCCAAGTTCAGAGGCCTCATAGGTTCCTTCCCTCATGAAACCCCAGTTTGGCCATGCTTACTTCCCAGAGGCTTTTTCTCTTGGTCTGTAGAGATTTGTTTATCTTCCCCTGGCTTCTAAGAAACAAACAAAAGCAACCATGCTTTTCTCTGTCTCTGACCTTTATGGGGTTTATGTTGACAGAAAGTAAAATGAAGTGGGAAGAGGGGCTGCTCTCTCCAGACCTACCCTTAAAATAATAGCTCAACCAACAACAAACACACTTTAGATACCCACACTCTCCTCTCCCCAGACTGCTCCATGAATTGTCTTCCAGAAAGGACGGTGTACCCAGATTCCTGCCCAGGAGCCAATATCGAGCCTGCCCTTTGGTGATTCTGAGGTCTAAATCGAATTTTGTCTATCCTTTCTTCTTTAAAAAAATGTATTCTCTCTATGTTCCCTTTCCTATGTGATATACCTGCTACTCTTTTCAGTTACAGAAATGAGAGACAAAGAATACCAGATCAGAAAAGAATTTTAATAAAGACTCAGCCCAATATTTAGTATCTGTAGCACTTAGCACAATTATTTATGGCCAATTCATGGAGAGCTTTCTACTGGCCCAGGGAAGACACTCAATAATGGTTAAATTATCCAAGTGTTGGATTACCTACCTAGCATCTGAACTAAGAATTGGGAGAAAAAAGATTTTATATATAAAAATCTTTTTTTAATAGGTATGATATATTGTATATATCATACCTTGTACAAAAATCAATTCAAAGAAGATTAAAATCCAAAGGAGATATCTAAAATATTCAAGCTTCAAGTATAAAATATAAAAGAATATAGACTCCTGATTTTGTTACAGGGAATGATATATTAATTAGGACACAAAAAGAACTTCCCCTAAAAGAAAAAATATTGACAAAGAGAACTTGTTAATATTAGGTATTTTTATTCATCAAAAAGCAAAGAAGCAAGAAACAGAAGACTGTATTTATAATACATATTTACAACAGACACTCATACTCAGAATGTATAAATAATTCCTTCCAAAATTTAACAAAAAAATACAAACAACCCAATTTTGCAAAAGCAATAATACTTGAACAGGTACTAGACAAATGGGGCTGTTAAAATGGTCAAGCACATGTAAAGGTACTCAATTTCATTAGCTGCAGGTACAATTCAAGATAAGATAAAAACCATAATTAAGGGGCCAGCAGGTGCTGTAGTGGTTAAGGCAAGGGACTCCCACATGGCCACCTGTGGTTCTAATCCCAAACCTGGTGGCTAGAAACTCCCGTTGAGCAGACATGTGTGTATGCCCAAAATCCCAGGAGAGGAATGGCGGAGAAGGAATTACAACATAACCATCCTCCCCTTGGGGGTGATTTCTCACTTTCCTTATCACTGTCTCTTTCTGCCTCTCTCCAATGAGCCCATGTGCCCTATGGCAAAAACCTTAAGAAATAATAATAATTCAATACTACTACAAACCCACCAGAAAAAAAGCTAAATAAAGCTAAAATTAATCAAATTAACTATATCGAATGTTGTCAAGGATGTAGAGTGCTATGGTTTGACTATGCTTCCCCCCAGATTCTTATGTTAGAATCTGATGCATTGTGAAGATATTAAGAAGAAATATCATCTGATTGTGGCGTTGAAAGGTGCAGCCCCTGGAAGTGATTAGGCAGCAGGGTGGGCTCCCGTGGCTGAGCCCCACGCATTTGCAAGGAATGGGAATGAGGCAGACAGAAACATACTCCGCTCCACGCTTGTTCTGTCTTGTCCTCTGTCATGTTATCCGCTAGCAAGACGACCCTCACCAGATGCGGCCCTTTGACACTGAACCTTCAAAACCATGGCCTGAATAAAACTCAGTTTCTGTAAGTCACCCATTTTCATATAAGTCAGCTATTAAGCAACAGAGACGTAATCAGAATACGGAGTAGCTGGAACTTTTGCATATTGGCGATGTCACTATAAATTGGTTCGAGCACTTGGGAAAACTATTTTTCAGTATCTATTAAAAGTGTGATACAGCAATTCCAATTCTAGTATTTATTTAAGAGAAATGAAAACATGAAATACATATACAAAGATATTTAGCAAACTTATTCATAATACCCCCAAACTGGAAATAACACAGGAAATTATACAGATGTCCATCAACAGGAAGATGGATAAACAAATTACGATAGAGTCACACAATACAATAGAGCACATTAATAGAAAAGAACAAGCAAGTGATGTACACCAAAATAGGTCTGAGCCTTACAAACAGTAAGCTTAATGAAAGACCCAGCCACAAAAGAACATCTGCTTTATGATTCTGTCAGTATAAAGTTCGTGAACAGGCAAAATTAACCTATGTCAATGGAAGTTGTCAGGGTGTTGGAAAAGTCATGATGTCTTTTTTTCTGTTTTCCTATGCAAAAATGGGTTATGGCTTTTCTGACAACCTAATAGATAGTGATTACCTTTGGGTATAGATTACTGACATAATAGAGGCATTTGGAAGTCCACTGAAAATGTCCTATAGCTTAATATGTGGTTTCACGGGTATATTTACACACACACACACACACACACACACACACACGTACACAATTCATTGAGCTAAACATTTAAAATGGGTGCACATAACTATAAGTAAATTATAACTTTAAAAAGTCAAAATATTTCCTGGGATAGATAATATGGTACTGCATATCTGTGTGTGTGGATCTGAACCCACTCATCTGCTCACATAAACAAAGGCAGTATAGCATGGCATTAAGCACGCCAACTCTGAAGTCAGACCGCCTCGGTTTAAATTCTTGCTTGCAGATTACTAGCTGTGCAAAAGGGCATGACATGTCACCTCCCCTTCCTTCTTTCCTCATCAGTATAATGGGGACAATAACAGTACTTACTTCATAGGGTTTAATGAAGCTTAACTGCCCTACGATGCATAAACCATTTAAAATACTGCCTGGGCATACTAAGATTAAGTTGTGTTAGCTATTATTAGTAGTAAAATACCTAGATTAAAGGATATCGACATTTTGAAAGTTTGTGATACACGTCACACACATTCTTTCCAAATAGTTTATGCCAATTTACACTTCAACCACCAGTCCACAAAGGACCTGGCTGATCATTTAATGAAATGAACTACGTTCGGGTATAACAAATGTTAATGGAAAAAAAAAATGATTTTGGTTAGGCAATAACCACCCAGCCTTGCAGCTCTAAGGCAAAGAACAAACAATACCAAAGAAGGCTAGATGTAGTGATTTAAAACTTCTTAGCCCCTTGTGAACTCTTGTTTCACAGATTCCATTCGAAATTGCTGTCGCCACTTTGATACTGTTCTTCATTCTGAGTCCCACACTTGCTGGCTTCCCGCCCCATCCCTCTCCAATTCCAGTCCCTGGTCATATTCATCTTCTTATCTTGCCCTGACAATGTTCACGTGGAATTTCCTCAACTGCTGTGAAATCTTTTTCTTAAATAGATCATTGAAGAGGGAACCAGCAGTTAGCGTAATGGCTATGTCGCTGGACTCCCACGTAGTCGACGGCGGTTCGTGTCCCGGACCCGGTGGCTTAAAACTCACGCCGGGCGCGTGTGCGTGCGTGCCCAAGATCCCGAGAGGAGAATGGAGGAGAAGGGATTGCGGCGTGACCATCCCCCCTGGGGGGTGATTTCTCGCTTTCTGTCTCTATGTCTCTCTCTGTCTGTCTGGCGAGCGCACGCGCCCTACAGTGAAAATCTCTCCAAAAAAAAAAAAATTAAAAAAATAGATGGTTGAAGAGGGCACTCCGAACAGAGGAATTAGCACAAGCAATGGCACAGAGGAAAACTTTTATTAAAACTAAAACACATACCTACCCTTGAGACCATCAATTCCAATACCAGGTAACTACCTAGAGGAATGGAAACATACCAGGACTTCAAAAGGTTCATGCAAAATGGAACTAAAGTGTACGTTTACATTGATGCAAAAAATGCTCAAGTACATGCATTATTTTTTTCATAATGTACATTTTCCATAACCTTCTGAAGACTCCTCTAATGTTTCAGTGTTGGCAAGCTGGTTGATAGCCTTGAAATTCTGCATGCTTGGGATGGACATAACTCAGAGTTACTTCATGACCTCCTTGTTCCCTCTTTATATTCTGGTGCTGTGCTGAGTAAAGTGTAGTGTTTCAGGGCCCTGCCCTGCTTTCTTATGTCCCTGAACCTTTTCACATGTTCTTCCCTCTCCCTAGAACACCCTTTTGAGTAGTCATCAGTTACTTGGCTCCTACTCTTCGTAGGACTCATCTTGAGATTACCAAGCCCAAATCCCCTGAAGCCAGGAGAGTTGAAAGATTAATGCACCCAGAGTAACTCTCCAAAATTGGGAAATAAAACCCACTTAAAGCTTTTGGTTGGTTCCTCAGTGCCTTTAGAATCAAAGTCTGGAGACACAAGGCCCAAAACATTCTGGCCCTGATTATCACTCCAGCCTCATCTCTCAAGAGATCCTCTTTTTCTTGCTCCAAACTCTGGCCACATAAGGTTCTCTCAGACCCTTGACCTTGACATTGTTGGCTCTGAGGCTTGTACTTGTGTTCTTTCCCCAGGAACGCTCTTCTCTCTGCCATCTACCTCTATTTACTCCCAGGTCTCAATTTAGATGTTACTTTCTCAGAGGGATATTCTGTAAGCTCTAGATTTAATTGGCTCTCCTCCCTCCCCAAAATACTTCAATAGCCACCTGGTCTCACCTTAACATAATGGTCATTATGCCTTATAGATTATGTACTCCATTCACTACTTCTCACTAGACCAAAAGGCTCATAAAGATAAAAATAGTATTTGTATTGTTGATCTTTTCACTTCCAAAACCAAGTACACAGTCTCTAGCATCTTTTCTTTATTTACATGGTAGGTATAAGTTGAGTACCCTTACCCAAAATGCTTTGGAACAGAAGTGTTTCAGATTTCAGATTTTTTCAGATTTTGGAATATTTGCGTGTACTTGAAATATGTTGAAGAGGGGATCAGCAGTTGGCATAATGGCTATGTCGCTGGACTCCCGTGTAGTTGACTGTGGTTCAAGTCCCGGACCCAGTGGCTTAAACTCACACCAGGCGCGTGTGCATGCGTGCCCAAGATCCTGAGAGGAGAATGGAGGAGAAGGGAGTATTGCAGCATGGCCATCCCCCCTGGGGGGTGATTTCTTGCTTTTCTGTCTCTCTGTCTCTCTCTTTCTGGTGAGTGCATGGGCCTGATAGCAAAAATTTCTTTACAAAAAAAGAAGAAAGAAAGAAAGAATGGAAAGAAATATGTTGAAGAGGAGACCAAGTCTAAACACAGAATTCATTTATGTTTCATTTGTATCTTATACACATAGCCTGAAGGTAATTCTATATAATATTTTGGTACTGTGGTGTTTTGACTATGACTTGCCACATAAGATCAAAAAGTTATGCATTCTGGAGCTTTTCAAATTTTGTATTTTTGGGCTAGGAATACTCAACCTATACTTGGTAAGCACTTCTTTAAAAAATAAATGTGCACATACACATGCCCACCCCCCACACATGTGCTCATAGAAATCTTGAAAAATTATAAAAGATGTGCTGGTAATTCTCCATTTGCCCTCTCCCCCAGATCCATTTTCTGTACTTCTTTGCCCAGTTCTGCTTTGGGAGGCTGACCCTGTCGGGTTACATCATGCCTATAACTTGGCTTCCAGTTGAGTTCGACCAATGGGAAGCACCAATGGAAGACTAGAAAACCAGAACAAGGAAAAGTGTGAGCACTTCCTCCCTATACCCTCTTCGCTTTAGTGCCTTCCTTTACTTATCTATGGCAGTAGCTGTGCCTCTTTATGGCTGCAACTCTTGTTGAAAGGGTGCTTCTCCAGAGCTCTATATCTTACCAGACTCTAACATACTCTTTCTATGCCCCTTCTAGGAAACATAATGGCTTCTCACAACTAGTATTTTTAGGGTGCCTCAAAAATCCATTATTTGCTCCCTCATCTCTGCCCATAATCTATAAACAGGCCCTCGTTACTGTCTCTTCATTTAAACTATGTGCACAAATTCTGGTTCCCGCAGGGAACCGAAGATGCACTTGACCACACAGACTGCTTGTCTTCCCTCCCCACAGCTCCAGGACTAGTTTCAGATCCCCGGAACTTACTGCTCTACTTACTGATCTCTCTCTCCCACTGGTTAGTGAGTGGCTTGAAGGCAGAAAAAAATATGGATGTCTGTATCCTCAGGCTCTAAGACAATGCCTGGCCTCTACTCAATACTTAATGTAATTCGATAATTGTTCCTTCTCTTCACCTGTAATATAAAAGCACTTGGACTGAATCTGAACTTGAAATCATTTTCAGGGCTTTCTTTCCTCTTTCTTTCTTTCTTTCTTTCTTTCTTTCTTTCTTTCTTTCTCTCTTTCTTTTTTCTTTTTTAAGATTTTTACTACAGGGTATGTATGCTTGCAAGAGACAGAAAGTGAGAAATCACCCCCAAGAGGGATGGCCATGCCGCAATCCCTTCTCCTCCATTCTCAGGATTTGGAGCACACACATGCCCAGTGTGAGTTTTAAGCCACTGGGTCCAGGACTCAGAACACAGTCCACTATGTGAGAGTCTAGCAATGGAATCATTATACCATCTGCTAGTCCCAGTTTTTAGGTCTTTTAAGCAAATGAGGCAAATAAACTGTTCTTTCTATTTTATTTATTTATTATTGTTTTGAGAGATTTTTTGCTCTAGGGCACGTGCACTCACTGGAGAGACAGAAAGCAAGAAATCACCCCTCTGGGGAGATGGTCACACTGCAATCCCTTCTCCTTTTTCCTCTCAGGATTCTGGGCGAACATGCACATACATCCAGGGTGAGTCTTAAACTGCCGGATCTGGGACTGGAATTATAGCCGGTCACTTGGGAGTTCAGTGCCCCAACCACCACACCACCTGCTGGCCCCAAAGTGTTCTTTTTAGATCTTTCCTTCTGGAAGAGTTGTTGAGGAAGACGCAAACACATTTCCCTTTGCTGGGAGGAGGTTGAGGCTGTCTCCAGAGAAGCAGATGCCTTAGGAAGCCCGTACTGTGCAATTTATGTGGAGAAAAGATTTACTACAAAATATCACAGTTCAGATCAGATTTAATAGACCAATAAATGGCTGCTTAATGAGGACATTTGGTTACTGTTACATTAAGTTTCCTGAGGGACTTTGTTTTGTTCTACCAAAAGGCTACAAACTGTTATAAAGTATAGCCCTTCCAAATTTGATAAAAGAAAAATTCAGTCCCTTTTGGAAATTGTTCTTAAGTGACAGTATGAAAACAAGCCTCAAAAGTTTTCTTTTCCAGGCACTTCCTTCAAGCTTTTTGGAGAAAGTTTGGCCTGACTTACAAGGAAACCCCTTAATTGTCCCTTAAAAGCAGCATTGCGTCATTGTGGATAAGACATGGTGCTCAAATAGCTCCCTGGGGGCTGGTCTCTTGGAAATTCAGC
>NW_006159930.1:1725727-1791753 GCF_000334495.1 Tupaia belangeri chinensis
GCAGGATTTTAATTGTAAGCAGACAATTTGTTTTGGATTGTATGCAGAGCTTGAAAATATAACTGCTATAGGATCTAGCAACATATAAAGAGATTAAAGTCTGTTATTTCTCCGCTGCTTTACTTCTTGGCCCTAGACCCCTTTGCATGGGATGATCTTGCCATCTAAGGTTATTCTGTGTCCTTTCGCAAGTCTGAAACATATCAGTCATTTGATCCCAAGCACCTTGAAAACAACGTCAATTTCATTCACGCTTATATCACCAGCGCCTAACATTATTGCCGAGATCATTAGTGTCCAATAAATATACTGTATCTCATCGATTTTAGGACACAGTTCTTCTCCTAGTTTAACAGCCCTGAAATCAGAATGCTTTATATAATTGATTAATTGGCTTTTCCTTCCTCAGTGGTACATAAAATCGTGATGCATATCATAATGAATGGTATCGTAAATTCTATGAAATGTGGAATGCTGAGGGTCTATGGTGAGCCAGATTCTGTGTCAAATACTTTAGTGCATTATTCATCACATCATAAGATACTAACTCTCTAAAGTGGGTATTATTATCTCTGTTTGACAGATAAGGCTCAGAGGAGTGTGGTCAAACACCTGGAGTCACAATTTCTGCTCAGAAAAGAAGGGAGCTGGTCTCAAACCCAAGTCTAATGTCAATGCCTGTAATCTCTTCATTAGATTGTGATATTTCCCAGTGGAGCTTAAGATAAATATATTTAGAATTAATATGTTAAAATCTGGAATGTGTCATATTTTAATTTTATTTACCCTGGTGATCAACTCAAGCATTAAGTGCTATGCCATACCAAAGTGCTCTCAAAAGTGGTTAGAGTAAGGTCAGCTTCAGTGGCATGGATGATAACCTGCTAACTGCAGTGCTGGAAGCCACGTAGCCAACCACCGTTTTGGATCCTCAGCTTGGTTGATGTAAAACACACTGGGTATGCACACATATGCTCAGGATCCTGAAGAATGGGAGGGACAGTGCAGGGGAAGAGAGAAAGGTTGCAGCACTACAAGATTCTATCAGGATTCTCTCTCACTCATCTGCACATCTCTACACTGTATCATGAATAAAATGAACTTTAAAAACGTAATCAGTATAGTGTGTGTGAAAGAGGAGGGTCTGAGGAAGGACATTTAGAAGAAAAATAAGGAGGCAAAGCATTAATGGCACAAAGAAATGTGTATTATCTGTTGAAGATATTTTGTAGTTTTATCAACTGTACTAGGGAGAAATATTCACCTGTTGAAATATCCACTTTGTAAGCCAAATAACAATGTGATTGAATGTATAAAAGAAAATGAAATGAAAAAAATAAAAATTAAAAAAACATACTCAATGTATACTAATTGTTTTATATTTGTAATTACAAAGTGACAGAAACCCAGTTCAAACCAAATTCGGCAAATATGGAATGTACTGCAAGTATCCATAGATGTATCACAGCTTCAATGCTAGAGGAAAGCGGAATATAGTTGGGGCTCAAGAACAGTTGGAACTTGATAGTGGACAGGTGCGTCATGTTGACAGAACACACCATTTGTCTCTGCTTCTCTCTGTGTACTGCTTCATTCTTCTCTTCTGTTGTAGACCCATTATTTTCACAAAGCAAAACCATGGCCTTGACAGCTCCAGAGAGCTATGTCTTAGAGCTTTAGTTAACCATGACAGGTTGGTACAACTCTTTAAATAACTTAAACCTAAAATATCCCAAGGATTATACTTACTGAATCAGGTTTAAGTATAAACACCCCTGTATCAAGCAACTGGTGCCTCATCTAAAGCCATACTATGATAACAAGACTGGTCCCACAGTAGGTCTAGGAATGGAATAGAGAAGAACAAGTCTCAGAAATAACATCAGTAGACAGAAATCCCCGAACATCTATTTTACAAAGCCAATGGAAATGTATGGAAGTCGCATTTAGAGGTGGTCAGAGAAGAAAAGTGAAAGTTTTCCAGCTGTACACATTGGTGAGAAGGAAATTTAAGAAGGCCTTGAAAGGCTGGCTAAGATTTGAGCATACGTAAATGTGAGGTGAAGGTTTCAAATGTGAAAACAGTGTGATAAATACACTGCATAGTTAGAAGCAGGGTATATAATAATACAAATGCATAACTATAAGATAAAATTAGGGGCAAGGATAAAACTATATATGAGGGCCAGCTGCTGCTATGGTGGTTAAGGCGCTGGATCTCACATGGCCAACTATGCAATTCAAGTCCTCAACTTGGTGGTCTCAAAAACATGTCGGACACTTGCGATGCATGCCCAAAATTGCAACAGGAGGGAGAAATAGAGAAGAAAGGACTCTGTAATATGACCACACTCCATGTGTGTGGGGGGGTGATTTCTCACATTCTCTCTCTCTCACTCCCTCTCTCTTTGCTGAGTGCATGTGACCTTTGGTGCACTTGTGCATGCGCACGTGCACACATACACACACACACATGATATATGAAAGTATGAGAAAGGAGACTTAACTTTTTGACAGATCAGGGGCAGCTTCCTAGTAAAGGTAATGTTTGCGCTATGATCCAAAGAATGACTAAGCAATTATGAGGTGAGGCCCAGAGATGCTGGAGGGAACAACTCCAGGCAGAAGAAAGTATGTTCCAAAGATCCCATGGGAGTGGGGAGTCCATAGCAAGGTTATGGAATGAAAAGGATCAGTTGCTTCTTAAGTCTTTCTAGGCCTTAGTTAAAGCCCACAAGGGCCATTTATACTAATCAATTAAATAATTTACCTGCTTAAAACTCTCTTTTTCACTCCCTACCACTTAATTGCACAAGGGCATATTGCCATACCACAAATGGCTTGCAGGTTGGTTGAGATATTACTCTTCCTAACCCTGGGATCAAATACTCTCTTTTATTTACTCAAACATTCTCTACAAAACCAATAAAATACAGTAATTTCTACATGTACCTTGATGTGTTAATTTGTGTTGTTGTGTACATTTGATTGAGCTAAAGGATGCCCGGATAGTAAAAAATGATTTCTGAGTATACCTGTGACAGTATTTCTAGAAGAGATTAGCATATGACTCAGTAGACTGAGTGAAGATCTGTCCTGGGTCAGTGCAGATAGGATCATCTAATCCCGTCTTTTAAAATTCTAGTATATTTATTTATTTATTCCATGAGTTAGAGAGAAAGAGAGGGAGGGAACCATTTCTAACAGAGTCTTCACACTGCAATCTACATCCAGCTTCCACCAGCTCCAAATCATGGATATGCATATGCCCAGCATACTCAGTGAAGTCTGAATATCAACCCAGAACCTTCTTACATGGATCAGCCTTTCAGAGCATTATTTCTTACCCTTGAGCCACCATCTGTCCCCTGTCTATTTCTTTGAGGGCCCGAATAAATAAAATATGTGGAGGAAAGGCAAATTCTCTTTCTCTTGTTGATCTGGGCATCTATTTTCTCCTGCCTTTGCGTATTTGGAGTTCTTTGTTCTTGGGCTTTCGGACTCTGGGACTTACACCAGTAGAAGTGCCCTGATCCAAGTTGCTTGCAACCCTAGTCCTCCAAGGAATATGAATAAGTATTGTGAGACAACAATGAAATATCATTGTATTTGTGAACAAAGAAGATTAGAAAGTCCTGGGTTGAGAAGAGTTAAATGGTGCCTTCACCGCAGGATTTCTCAGAGCTGGAGACATGGCAGTGGCATTGTGAATTTCTAGAGAGGGTATTTAGTATCTTGGATTTCCCAAAACTGCTTAACCACACAGCCAGTGTCAATGGAACTGTGGGACTCAGAAATGCTCTGAGGGTCACCGAGATGCAAATTTGTCAAAACATGGAATTTACTTTAAGGTAGAGAGAAGTAAAGGAGGAGAAAGAGAGGGAGACAGAGAGAGCAGACAAGAAAAGGGAGAAAGAGGACTCCCATCCAAAATCCAGAGATGTTGCCAAGTTGTTCAAACCTACAAGTAATTGTTTTTCCTCTGGTACAGTCCCCCAGGATTGGGCAATGTGTGTGGAACGTAAAAAAGCCGACAAACCACCTCCTGTGGCCAATCAAGGGCCTGATTAGTAACCATCCTTGTGGGTGGGGTTGAGCCTCTCCTCTTCTGCCAAGGTTCCAGCTGCAGGAAGAATGGCCAGGAATTTTTCTTGAGCTATGAGGATGCTTTTTGCAGCAACCTTTCCTTCCTTATCTCAAACAATAGCTCTTCTGCACTGCTTAAAGTTTACTTAAGGAATAAAATTCAAAAAGCAGGCTACTGTTGGCATGATCACTTGATGAACCCACCAGGACTGTTTTGGCCATCAAAATTACTGTTTAAATCATTAAATCCAACAATAAGCTAATATTAACAATAATATTATTATTGATCATTGTACGACATTCTGAGTATCTTCTTTGTATCAGTGCAAAACAATGTGCATAGTGACTGTTCAAATAAAGGGGCAAGATTGTTATAAGTAGGCTTTCATTGTCCTCATAATTGCATGACTTGCTTCTCCAACTCGGGGGACAATTAAGGTCACATTTTCATTATTTAAAATCAACAGTAGCTTGGCTCTGGCTCCCCTTTCTCTTTTTACTTCCTCTTTCTGAATTGCTGTCTTAATCCAAAAGCCCAGTACTGTTTCTAGTACTGTTCAAATGGAGAATAAGAGTCTGGTCCATGTATGAGCAGCTCTGTTTTCAGTATCTCTAGCTTCTGACACTGTCAGATGGGGTCGTCATCACAGTCTGGAACTTTCTTGGTATGTATTTCTTTGCCTTCTGCCTTAACAACATGACATCCTTGCTACTTTAAATCCTTCAAAGCTGCAGAAGTCCTTTTTTTTTTTTAGACATTAGAGACAGAAAGCGAGAAATCACCCCCCAGGGGGGATGGTCACACCGCAATCCCTTCTCCTCCATTCTCCTCTCGGGATCTTGGGCATGCACGCACACGCGCCCGGCGTGAGTTTTAAGCCACCGGGTCCGGGACACGAACCGCGGTCGACTACGTGGGAGTCCAGCGACATAGCCATTACGCTAACTGCTGGTTCCCCAGAAGTCCTTTTTAAGGATCTTCAATACCACCTTCTCAGTGTTATTGGCAAAGGCTGTGTTACACCTGTGCTCCCAATTGTCCTCAAGGCATGCCCACCAGTTGTACCACAAGCCACACACTTGGCTGAAAGGACCTTTCTGTCGTGACCATGTAAGTGTTGGTATTGCACCTGGATCATCAGTCCAGAAATGTTCTCATGGGTAGTTCCTTGGTGTCTTTTAAAAAAAAATTTTTTAACCAGTAGACATCTGCTGTAGTCATTAGAAAGGAGGTAATGAAGCTGAGCATTCAAAGGAAAGTCCAGATCTCAAGCTTTCATGCCAAGAGCCTTCTGTTTTTCTACACAAATTTACCTACTTCCATCTAACTGATCCTCTCCAAATGTCAAGGCAAACAGCCTGTCTAAGCCACAAAAGACCGCGGCAGAATTTCCTCCAGCAGTGGGTGCCAACTGCCTTATGCGATATATCTAAAAAGGGTCACGAAGTGAAGAGGTTCTTCTCAGATCGAAGACGAATGACTCCTTTGGCTTTCAGCTTTTGTGCTAGGCAGAGGCCATTTTTAAATGACGGCTTATTAAGAAAAATTTCATTTTGTACCCACCTAATCAAGCGCTTCACTACATTTAGGCTTCTTTTCTCTGTCTGGCTTATTGGCTCTTTCTCCTTCTCTAATGCTACAATGTGAATTCATAACCCTCTGCTTTTCTCTTTCTTTCTCTTGGCATTTTAATCCTAGATCCCAGCATCAACTATGTTGTTGACTTTTTGAGCCTCATTTCCTTACCTGAGCTCTGTTAGGTACCATGTGCCAAGAGTATAACATTTAGATGGTACCTAATACACTTTTTTAAAAAAACTGTTTTTGCTATGGGGTATGTGCACTTGTGAGAGAGACAGAGAGAGAGAAAGTGAGAAGTCATTCCCCAGGAGGGATAACCATGCCATAATCCCTTCTCCTCCATTCTCCTCTTGGGATTTTGGGTATGCCCAGCATGTTTTTCAAGCTACCGAGTCCAGAACTGGAACCATGCAATCAGCCATGCACGATCCTGCACTTTAAACAACACACCATCCGCTGCCCTTCAATACACTTTTATTAAGTGAATTATTTTATCTTTAACTGCCAAAGAATGTCTTCATTTTTATATCCTCTTTCCATTAAAAGCTAAACCTGTCTAAAACTGAACTTTTTGTCCCATAGATATCGACCATCTCTGAGCCTCATTTTCTTTTAAAAGTTTATTTCTTCCATGAGAGAGGGAAACAGAGTAAGAGACCCCAGTGAGGTCTTTGTGCAGTCATTCATCTCCAGCCTCAGCCAGCTATGATCACAGGCGTACATGTGTGCATGGCAGTGTGCACAGGGAAACCTCAGGATGTGAACCTACAACCTTTTCATATGGCCTCAACATTACAAAGTGTTGTGTTACCATTGTGCTGGTGCAGCTGGACCCCAAGTCTCATTAATTTAGTCAGTGGTGCCACCAGCTTCTCAACCAAGCTTCAGTTCTGGGGGCATCATCTTGGGTAATTCCTGCTCCTACCTGCTGCTCTACACTGGTCAGTTTTCTCATCTATAAAGTGGTGGTAATAATAGAATTCTTACTAAAACTAAATTAGTTAAAATGCAAAAAGTGCCAGGACAGTACTTAACATTCAGGGGGTAACATCAAAACGTTGTTGAAAGAAATGAAATTAAAGTATAAACTTATTTTGGTGCAAATAATTTCAAAATCCATGAATAATTTTTTCATAATAGATATTTTCCATGAATTTTTAAAGACCCTTTTCAGAAGGTAATATGCTATTATTATTTTTAATAATAATATACCACTATTACTTTTATGTTTGCCCAAACCACTTCATAGGGTACATAACTAGGAGCTTTATGTAGTCACCTTGAACATGCAAGATGGACTCCTGTCCCCTAAATTTGCATGTCAAGAATGATGACACCATGCACGCATACCTAAAGAGAGTAAGAAAAGATTTTTTACTTACATAATGAGGCTTTCTGGGGAGAGTAGGATGACTCCCAAGCAAATCTGACAATGACTACGGAGAGCAGAGAAGTGAGACTTGGTGGGATTTTCATGGTGGTTGGAGTTTGGCAGGGGTAAAGTTTCCCATTGGTGAAAAAGAAAAGACTACTGGTCTTTCTTATCTTACCCAAAAGTGAGAAAGAAGGAGAATATAGAGTATGAGGCTCAAAATCTGTCAGCAGTGTGAAAATTTATTGTGGATCATTGCTTTAGACTGAACTCCTACACTAGGCCTCAGTGGACCAGACCAAACCAGCATGGAGTTACTCATGCTAGATGCCACTCATGCTAGGTAATCAAACTGAACTCTGAAATGGACCAGTTTTGTTGTAATTTTGTCTATGTCTATGCCCCCAATTCCATACCTCTGGCTCTGTTTTAACAAATGAGCTACAGCAGAAGTGATATATAAGTTCCCAGATGAGATCAGCAAAGGCCAAACAACTTTACTTGGTTTTCTTGGATACCTGTTCTAGAGAAATCCAGTCATAATCCAAAAAGTCTAAGTTCACTATCTAAGAAGTCTGGCTCTCTCAAACCAGCAGGTTATAATAGGCTGTGTATAGAATCTCCTGTCGATAGCCCAGGTTGAGCTCCTAGCCAGCAGCCTGCATTCATTGAAGTCATGTGAATGAGCCATCCTGGACACCTAGCCCTATCAAATCCAAAGATGATCTAACCTAGGATGATAGCTGACTGCAATCATATGAAGCACCCCAAGCAAAGACTTTTCAGTAAGCCCCTTCCAGTGTCTGACCCCCACCACTATGAGTAAATTAAATGGTTGCTGTTTTACATCACTAATTTGGGGGTAATTTGTTACATAGCATAATAGCTGGGACACTCTCATCAAGACATTAAAACACTGAGGGTATCAAAATTTATTTCTTTGATCGATTAATTGATTGATACCTATATATGCATATATATAAATGAAGGCACTGGATCCCATACTGCTGGCTCTGCTATTCGAATCCTAGACCCAGCAGCTTAGGATGGATCACTGAGACCCTGTTGAGGTTGTCTTTCTCTGTTTTCCTCTCTCATGGAAGAAATAAACTTAAAAAAATATGAGACTTGGAGACAGTCAATCTCTATGAGAAGAAAAGCTCAATTTTTAAAAAGTTTAGTTTCTAATGAAAGGAGGATATACAAATGAAGATATTCTTTCGTGTGATATTGAAAGAACAAATAGCTAGCAATTTTGTCTAGGTTTTTGCACTAGCTCTCACATTTTTCTAAAAATAGTTTTAAGTTTGAAAACAGCTCAGGTTCAAATGAGGGAGCAGTGGAGTTTCAGTCTTTATGAGACACAGCAAAAAAGAAATTTTAAGGGAGGCTTTTATCTTAGCACCTTCAAACCACACTATGTTTTCACCTACATCCTTCTTATACTGTAGCCGTCACTTAGCAAAATCTGTGGTTTTCAAATATTAGGTGGGTTCAAGAGCTGACTGAATATTTTTCCATTGAAAATAATGGGACTTTTAATGGGGTAATGTCCTGAATAATGATTTTCAGGCTCTTTTAAAGCCACCTAGAGTGAAACATTTCATCTAAGTAGGAAATATGTGTATGAAAGAGCAGAACATGCCCTAGACTAGAAGAAGTCCTTTTTCCAAACTACCTCTTATTGGTTGAATCACTTCATCTATTTGATGCCTGGATTCTTGAATTGCAAAATGAAGCTAATACTTTCCTCACTCAGAGAGAGCTTTGCAATTGCTACAGCTCTGTTCACATGTATATCCTTGTTCTGATTTTTATACGCTGTACACACATGCCTTAAAATATCATACAGTGACAAAGATATAAAGATATACACCACTATATGTAAACCAGAAGTCATAATGAAAAAATTTTATGAAAGGAATTGCTATTATTAGGTATGTGAGGATACAAATGATGGAAACAGAGAAAACCCACTGAAGCTGATTGCTGTCAATGCAGCCCCACCCAATGGGCTGAACCAACATTTTCTAGTGCCCCTGACTCGTATCTATGGAATTGCCTGGTGAACATGTTGTTTTGACATCTACTGTCAGGGGTAGCTCAGGAAATCCCCTCTTTATGAACCTCGCTGTGACTCATGATAAAGAGCTCAGAAAAAAAAACAAAAAAAAAACAAAGTGTGCTGGTGAAGTCTCCTGAGGCTTTTGCATAAGGGGCCTGAGCCAAAAGCAGCTCCAAGAAGGAGCAAGTGCTAATGCAGGTTTTGGAGTCACACAGAACTGGACTGAAACCTGGTTCTGCCCCTGTGGGGCCAAATGATAGCTGGAAAGTGTCTTGAAATTTTAGTGGCCCTCACCCCCAATACCATAAAAATAAGACTCATTTCAGAGTTGAGAGATTCAAGATTGGAGTTGGGAAAAAATTTAGAGAGCTCTTCATACAGACGATAATTAAGGAAAAGTCCAAATCCCCCTTGACAACAGAAAGGAGAAATATAGGGTGGTATATTCGCATAATAAAATACAAAAAGCAGTGAAAGGAATAAACTACATTTAAATATAGAATCTTTTCAACAGGGTAATAAATGTATGTGTCTATGTGTGTACACATATATACTTAGTATACACATATGTGTATTGTATATGCATATTGTATATGTCTAAATGGCATATTAAAATAAGAGGATAAATATACAAGAGTTAGGAAAGTTAGAAAAGTGGCCACCTTGGATTGGAAGACAGAGAGAAGGAAAGATGAGTGACACATAGGGAGGCAGGTCTAAGTGCCAACGTTCTAGTTTTAACGTTGGTGGCAGGTTTAGCAAATATCATATTTATTTTATTATCAATAAAAGATGGACATAATGAGAATACATTATGAACTAATGATTACAGTGAATTCAGTTTGTACAACAACAACACAGAACAGCCACTCTAAATACTTTTGTGTCCTTCCTGGGATTCTTCTGGAAATGTTTGGGGGGAAAAAAGCAAAGAATTATATTTTGTATAATTCATTTTCCTCACATTGTGTGTACACTCTTCTGGCTTATAAGTGTTTAGTTACAGTTAAAATAATTATAGGTTTGAGCATGCTTCATGGTTTCTGTCTTTGAAAACTGTATTACTTATACAGTTGTTTGTTTCTCATCTTTATGGCAAGTCTCTCTTGTATTTCTCACTTGCTTTTATAATGTAATAGAAAAAGCAGTGAGATATTCAAGCAATTGAAAAGGAAATCCTGTAATACAGACAAGAGAAAGTCAAGAGCCCACAGTTAAGGCCTCTCATAGTCTCATACCAAACTCAGATTTGTCCCTCACACAACTTCATTTCAGTCTAGTTACACTGAAAATCTTGCTGTTCCTCAAACTCACCGTAACAGTTTATGCTTTTACCCATCCCCCATCTGGAATGCCTTATCACCATTTTTTTTCCCTCTCTCTCTTGGAAAAGTCCTATTTTTCTATCAGAACCACACTTCACTTCCTCTATAAAGTCTTCCTGAACACTCCCACAAGAGTTTGTTGCTAATCTCTATACCTCTTATATAACTTGAAAAATACCACTATTATAATCCTCAACACACAATTATTGTAATTATTTCTTCACACATGGCCCCACTTGTGAGGATGTATTAGTCTCATTTCTCCTAGAAGTATCTGGCACATTACAGACTAACTTAAAGCTTATGAGAGAGGGTCAGCAGATGGTATGGTGGTTAAGACGTTGGACTCTCACATGGCTGACTGCAGTTCAAGTCCCAGTCCTGGTGGCTTGCTTTCTGGCTTTCCCTGTCTTTCTCTGGTCAAATTTTAAAATAATAATAATAATGAATAGAGTTAAATAAATAATTTTTAAAAACTTGTATGAGTCATTGAATGGGAGCTTACTATGTTAAATGTTTCATATTTCCTGTCCTCGTTGGCAATTCTTTGTGATACAGTGCCAACAAGTGCTAAAGAGATCAAATGTCCAGTCAGGGAAGTCTCTTGAAGAAGGGGGTTTGATATGGAGCTTTGAAGATAAGAATTTTAGAAGTTATTATCTTTCTGGATCTCCACCCAGAAGACTCATCTCCATCCTAGTAACAGACTCCCTTGAGTCCCAGTAAGGGAAAAGATTGCTCTCTCATGAGAAAGTTTCACAGGAAACACACAAACACTTGTTGACACAACTGGGTGGCCTGAGAAAAATATCTAGAAAGGAAACGTCTTATGATATTTTTATATTACTCCTATTTGATAAAATATATTCCCACTTCTGAAAATATGTGTCTATGGAAAAGAAGGGAAGTCAGTATAGCTCACGCAGATAACAAGTGAGGTCATTAGACAATGGATGTTTTTGGAGCCTCTGCTAAATGGTATGTCCTACCACTCCAGATGAAGTGCACTCATTAAGTGTCATAAGCTATCAAGAGAAGATTTCATGGTGTTGGGACCAGCAGATGGCATAATGGTTATGTCACTGGACTCCCACGTAGTTGACTGCAGTTTGAGTCCTGTCCTGGTTGCTTGAAACTCATGCCAGGCACGCATGCGTGCATGCCCACAATCCCAAGAAGAGACTGGAGGAGAAGGGATTGTGGCCATCCGCCCCCCCGGGGGGTGATTTCTTACTTTCTATCTCTCTGTCTCTGTGAACACACATGTCCTATAGCAAAAATATCTCTAAAACACAAATAAATAAAAACTGCATGGTGTCATGACTAAAGAATAGGATTTGGAGAATTAGACCAAGACTCAAACCTAGTTTCAGATACCTAGTCAAATATCCTTCAACAGATTACCTAATATTTTTGGCTATGTAGTTAGTTCATCATTGATTAAATAGGAAGGAAATGACATTTACCTTGTAAGATTGTTGTAAGATTAAATGAGATGTAAAATAACCACTACATTAGAAGTGTTTAATAAATGGTAGCAATAACTATTTAAATTCTCTGAGTCTCTGTTTCCTGAAACTGAACTAAAGACATGAGGGGTAGGCAGTGTTACCTACTTCACAGAAGAGTTAGATAAGGAAGTATTTCAGTAAAAATATTTAGGATATTGTTCAGCCCATAGCAGCTTGGCGTTCAATGAATATTCGTTGTCAGAAAAAGGACTTCAAAAGTGAGAAAATTGATCTAGGATTTCTTAAGGTGTAGTTTTTGTTATGGATATGTATATATATGTACATATACTTCAAAAATTTATGGAAAATGGAATTAAAGTGCAAGTTCATTTTAGTGCAAAATCTTTTGAAACCTATGCATAGTTTTTATATTTGATAAAATATATTCCCACTTCTGAAAATATGTGTCTATGGAAAAGAAGGGAAGTCAGTATAGCTCACGCAGATAACAAGTGAGGTCATTAGACAATGGATGTTTTTGGAGCCTCTGCTAAATGGTATGTCCTACCACTCCAGATGAAGTGCACTCATTAAGTGTCATAAGCTATCAAGAGAAGATTTCATGGTGTTGGGACCAGCAGATGGCATAATGGTTATGTCACTGGACTCCCACGTAGTTGACTGCAGTTTGAGTCCTGTCCTGGTTGCTTGAAACTCATGCCAGGCACGCATGCGTGCATGCCCACAATCCCAAGAAGAGACTGGAGGAGAAGGGATTGTGGCCATCCGCCCCCCCGGGGGGTGATTTCTTACTTTCTATCTCTCTGTCTCTGTGAACACACATGTCCTATAGCAAAAATATCTCTAAAACACAAATAAATAAAAACTGCATGGTGTCATGACTAAAGAATAGGATTTGGAGAATTAGACCAAGACTCAAACCTAGTTTCAGATACCTAGTCAAATATCCTTCAACAGATTACCTAATATTTTTGGCTATGTAGTTAGTTCATCATTGATTAAATAGGAAGGAAATGACATTTACCTTGTAAGATTGTTGTAAGATTAAATGAGATGTAAAATAACCACTACATTAGAAGTGTTTAATAAATGGTAGCAATAACTATTTAAATTCTCTGAGTCTCTGTTTCCTGAAACTGAACTAAAGACATGAGGGGTAGGCAGTGTTACCTACTTCACAGAAGAGTTAGATAAGGAAGTATTTCAGTAAAAATATTTAGGATATTGTTCAGCCCATAGCAGCTTGGCGTTCAATGAATATTCGTTGTCAGAAAAAGGACTTCAAAAGTGAGAAAATTGATCTAGGATTTCTTAAGGTGTAGTTTTTGTTATGGATATGTATATATATGTACATATACTTCAAAAATTTATGGAAAATGGAATTAAAGTGCAAGTTCATTTTAGTGCAAAATCTTTTGAAACCTATGCATAGTTTTTACATAATATGCATTCTCCATGAACTTTTTGAAGACTGTTGTGTTTGTATGTGTGTGTATGTGTTATCTATATATACACATATTCCATCTATTTATTCTGTACATGTGTATATATAGATATACAGGATATATATAGATATATAGGATATATATTTGATGGTCTTTTCCTTCAATTATTCATCACTCACTCAAAGTAATTATTTTAAATTAATTTTATTCATTTTAAAACTCAGTTAACTGAACCAAGTTCAGTCTTACATGTAAATTAGTCAACTCCTTTGGAGAAAGAAGCAGGAAACAATGACAAATATTTAATATTTTCTCTTCAAAGTTGGACTGGTATCTTACCTATCCTTTTTGAACAAACTATAGATTTTAATCCCCTTTTAGCCTTTTCGTTTGATTACAGCTAATGGAATCGTCCCTGTTATGTCCTCATTTTATATTCTTCAACCTGTCTGGACTTTTGCCTCCAAAGGTTAACATTGCTATGAAGTAATGTAATTCATCACTCCTATTTAGACAGATTTACTCAGTGTTCTCTCCCCAGATGTCTGTAAGCATGGTGCATCTGACATCCAGGATGGTCCAGTGGGGCATGACATTACATTTACATCAGAGCCCACAACTGAATAACGAAGAATGCTCAAAAACCCCATGACTTCAGATTGAACTAGAATTGAATTACAAAATGTTTCAAGTAATTGTACCAGCTTGAGTAGAAAAATGCTACTGAGATAAGATTGGTTAAGCATGGTCTTGCCATACATGGTGATGAGTTTTGGTGAACTCAGTTTCAGTTAATTTGCCTTACATTGGATGGAACAGTAGAGTTAACCTTACTCAACATTTCTCCATTGGATAAAATACACAGATTCATAGAATCACAAACACAGGTTTAAAAGGACATCTGAAGCACATCTGTGTGTTAATGGCAAGCATCAAAAATTGATCATAGCACAATTGCTTTCTAAAAGAAAGGAAGCCATTATCGATAAGCTGGGATTGCAACAGGAGTACAAATTTATTTGTCATGTCTGGTATTCTAAGAAATTCCTTTGGAGGATATCTATGTCACCATTTCCATGCTCCAGCCTTCCTAGTAGCACGATTCAACTTACAGCTATAGAACTTCCTTATATCCAAAAGTCAAAAGGTATTTACCCCTTTGGAGCTAATTGTTCCCCTCCTTGGGACTACACCAAACACATCTAATCTTCTACTTAACATTTAGCAGACTCTTTAATGTATTGCTTGGTTTAATTTTTTGACATTAACTGTAACTTACACATTGTACCAGTGTGAGGCATTGTGATGATTCTTACAGAGCTTATATGTCAGCAGAGAAGAGATTTCATGATAGTTGTGATTCCTCTGACCTATAGGCTAACCATTTAACCATTTTATAACACTTGGATTAAGTCCCTTTGCTATCCAGCTCAGTTTCCTCTGGATTCACTTGAACTGGTTTAGGACCTTGGAAGGGTGGAGCAAGGTTTTTCACCCCTATCCTAGATGAAGTACTTTTGCCTGTGAATCTCTGAAGTCCTCATCATTATCAACCTTTCATTTGATTCCACAGCCTCTTATGAGATAGGGGATGAGGGCAACGCCTTGACAGTCTCAATCACCTGGAATGGGTGTGAGTTTCATACTAATATGGGGCATTCCTAGTATAGGGGTTATTTATGACATGAGACCATGGACTTCCCAACAGACAGACCTGGTTCAAGACTCAGCTCAGCTCTGCCACTCACTAAATTAAGCAAGCAGAGACAACTTTGTGGGTGACCTGTGCAATACTGTGAGGATGGGAGGGAGGGAGGCCATGCTCAAATGAATTCTGAACTTGGTTTAGTGCTCTGTTATCACTACCTCGAAATTTTTTAGAATTTTTCAACATGGGGCCCTGAAACTTATGTAGCTGTAACTTATAAGCAAGTTAATTAATCTTTCTGAGTTTTAATGCCTTCATCTAGGGAATAGGAATTCTAGTGAGCTTTAGATGAGACAAACATGATATGCCATGCTTATTACAGAATAATTGCCCCTTACCAGTGTAAGTCAATGGTTTATTATTTAGGGTATTGGACATGAATCATTCTGAGCTTAGTATATATTCTGCCAAAGTAGCTATTTTAAAATTATACATAGATACTATTAATTACTGTTTTATGACTCTTGTGTTTTAATTAGATGATGTATGTTTGGCAAAGGGGAGTTAACTTTCTTTTTAAAAAACAGGGCATTTTATTTTTTTGATCGTGCATGACAAAAACAATTTCTGGCTAATTTATACAAAAGGAAATTTTTGGAAGGCTAACATAATCTTGAAACAAACAAAAATGATAGCAACTCTAGAAAATCAGGCTTGGAAATAAACAGGAACCATGACAACTTTCTTCCAAGGTGAAAAAGGTTTGGTGAGGGTGGAATTCATTTTCTCTGCTAATGATTCAAACTGCAGAAAGGAGTTTCTATGACTTGTTTTGGTTTACATGTTTATCTCCAAGGCAATGGATCTGGTTAAGCTGCTCCATTGATTGGGGCTAGAGAGATTCACCAAAAGGAAAATGAGAGGTTGTTATGAAGGGAAAATAGGTCCAGAAAAACAAAAGCAACAAATCTCCAATGTGCCTGCTATGTACTTGGTACTCTGGAATGGGATTTTCTACAATATTCATTTGCATTAGATACAGAGCAGTATGGGGTAGGCACTCGGCAGGCACGTATTAAGTAAATGAATGATTGTGTAGATTAGCCTCATAGCACAAAGGCGAAACCTTGTGCTTTGAGAGCTGGATTCATATGGACAATTGTAGTTGGAATCCCAGTTCTGGCATCTTGAAAAACACACTACGTGCTTGCATGTGTGCTCAAAATTCTGATTGAAAGGAGAAATGAAGGAAAGAGATTGTAGTATGACCATACCCAACTGGGAGGTGATTTCTATTTCTCCCTGTCCACTCCCACTTTCCCCTTTTTTGCTGACACCACGTGCCCTCTGGAAAACAAAACAAAGCAAAACAAAACGAAACAACACTATTTAACTCTCATACAACGCTTAGAGGTAAATACTATTGCTTTTCTTTTACAGAGGAGAACCTGAGGCTTGGGGAACTTAAATATAATAGTTTGTTGAAAAGTACACAACTAGTAGAGTTGAGATTGAAACCCAGTTCTGGCTGATTTCAAAGCTTATGATTTGTATGCTGCTACGTGCTGCCAGCCTTCCCTGACGTGTTTGTGAGGGACTGTTTTAAATCTCTGTACCTTCTCACAGAGTAAGTGCAGTGACCCAACTCAGAAGTGCTGGATACAGAATTGTTCATTAATGAGTTCTAGAAAGTTCATCTGGATGGGCTGAGTAATTCATTTTGCGATTCTCTACTAATTTCAGTAAGGAAGTAATGCAAGACATCTCAGTCCTCACCAACTTCAAGTGGGCGTGATAATGGTATCTCTCCATAAGGTTATGATGAGATTGGTGGAGAGGATATTTGTAAGGTCTTTAGCACAATCCTATACACAGAAAACCCATAACATGACACCTTACCTATAGTTTCAAGAAAATGTAGAGAAACAGGAAGGAAGTTCTGTGAAGGCACCCTATTTCACTACCATATTTTATCAAAGTTAAGAATCCTCCAGAGGAAATATTACTTTACATATTTCTTAGAAAGAAAAAGCATAGTCAATGAGCTATAACATGAGGTTTTCTTATTCCTTCACATTTTCATTTTATCTTATGAATACTGAGAAAATCTCTTTAGGCTTATTCAAGCATACATTTTTAAATCATGTATCGATCTTACGTCTATATAAGAAGGAAAATATTGGGGGACCAGCAGTTAGCATAATGGCTATGTCACTGGACTCCCACATAGTCAACTGTGGTTTGAGTCCTGGACCCGGTGGCTTAAACTCATGCCGGGCACGTGTGCATGCATGCCCAAGATCCCAAGAGGAGAGTGGAGGAGAAGGGATTGCGGCATGGCCATCCCCTCTGAGGGGTGATTTCTCGCTTTCTGTCTCTCTGTCTCTCTCTGTCTGTCTGGCGAGTGCACACGCCCTATAGCAAAAATCTCTCCAAAAAAAAAAAAAAAAAGAAGGAAAATATTGGCAGAATACATTTGCTAGGGTGTTACTAAGCTTTCTTCAAATTCTCAATTTTTCACCTCTTCTGAATCACTTTGGATTAGCCACTGATAATATATATTTTTCACATAATATTGTTAAATGAGTCATTAAGAGAACTGGGGAATGCCCCATTTCTTAAATATTGTCCTGGGAGTTTTCCATCAAGTCACTGGTACCAGTTTGCAAATTTTGATACTAATGCTCTTTTTTTGATATTTCTAGAAGTTACCAATGGAAGTTTTCCAGACACTGAACTCATATAGTCCTCCAAAGGAATATATTCTGTGTTAAAATCCTTTGTCAGATACGTGTTTTGTGAGTATTTCTTTTCACTCTAACTTGCCTACTCATTTAATCAATGGTGTCTCTTGATCAATTTATAAAACTTATAAATTTTGTAGTTATTGCTCTTTTTATCTTGTACTGTTCACTTACACATTATCTCTGGCACTAGTCTGTGGGCTTCCAGAGGAAAAGAGTGAATATTTTTATATTGTGCCCCCATACAGAGACTGATTTACAGATGGCCAATAATATGGTAAGTAGTAAGTTTTATGTGAATGTGGTGGAAGGGGGAGAAGGAAATACATGTTTCTCTTTTTGCCTAATATCCTCTTAGAGAGTCATCTCCTCTCATCATTCAGTCTTTTTGGTTCAGGTGAGAGCCTTCTCTTTCCACCGTATCCTTTGAGGTGAGCATTTGACTAAATTGGGCCAATTAAAACCTTGCCCAGCCATGTTGCAAGAAATCCAAGTATAGAGATATCACCATCTTCCTCCACCAGAATTTTCTATAAGGACATTATAATACTAAAGCAACTGCTTGATATCCTTACTATCACATGGAATGAACCTACTTGAGTATAAAGTTAAAACAGGACTCAAGAGATAAACATGGAGAATAAAAGATCCTGAAGACATCATTGGAATCCCTGAATACAGCCGTTCCTGAAATTCACCTCCCTCTTAAATTGCTCGGTTATATGAGCCAATAAATTGCCTTTTGATTTGCTTGTCTAAGAAAGCTGAATTATATTTTTGTTATTTGCAATGCAGAGTCCTATCTAGTAGCCTCCTTAATAATGAATAATGTACCTTTCCCCAGGTCTGAAAGTCATTTTCCACAACTCCAAAGGTCTTTAGGAAATGAGAGGAGATAAAGTAGAGAACAATATTTGTAAACATCTGAGACTGTGTGAACAATAAAATAAGTGTCTTGGTTTTACATGTTATGTACTAAAATTGGTACTTTCAAGTCATGTTGTAAGCTAAAGACAAAACTAACTATAAAATACAGATTAGGGACAGATCTGCCACTATAATGTCTGTATATATCCTTCTTCTCATTATCACTTTATTTCTTATTGTCATCAGTCATATGATTGATTAATGAGTGAAAAATTCTTTCTTCCTTCTTTATTTTTAATATTATTTTTATATTACATTTAAGCACATATATCTTTACATTATATATTTATTTTATATCATGATTACCATGCATATCAGTCAAGACAAAGACATTTCTACCCACAACATCATCAGCAAATAGCTTTCCATTTTTTTCCAGAGTATTATTATTAGTTTTTATTTATTTATTTATTTATTTTAACATTCACTCGCTACACATCATTTGTCTTGTAAAGAAACTTTTCCTAACATGAAATACTTCTCAGGCAATTCTACCCAAATTAATCTACACATTTAATGCAATTCCGATCAAAATACCAGAGACATTCTTCACAGATCTAGAAAAGACAATCATAGCATTTGCCTAGAATCATAAAAGGTCTTGTATTGTCAAAGCAATCTTGTGCAAGAAGAGTGGAGTTGGAAGCAGCTCTCTCCCTGACCCCAAAATATATTATATATATAGCTTTATATTATATATAAAGCTGTGATGTATGTCTGTGAATGTGTGTGCATGTCTGTGTGTTTGTTTGTGTGTGTGATATATAAGTGAGAATGAGTTTGTGTGACTACGTCCGTCTGCATGTATCTATGTGTTCTGTGTATGTATGTGTCTGCATATGTGTTTGTACAATTACATATATATGCCAGAGCTGCATGTGTACATCTATAGGTGTTTGTGTGGTTGAATGTGTGTGTGTGTGTGTGTGTCTATGTGTATGCAGTTGGAGCACGAGGGAAGGGTAAAGCTATAGTATTCTTTTCTGTACTTCATGAGAATTGGAAAATGTTGCAGCCTCGTAAGCACCAGGTTTAGTCAGCAGAATGAGGACTGGATTTCAGCCCTCACCAGCTCTCTTTTCTTGTGTTTTCCAGTAGAAAATAGCTTTCTAGGGGTGGGGGAATTTTGAAGACCTGGAAGTCCATTTGACCACCCCTTTACTGTGCCAGCACCTGCTCAGAGAATCCTGAAAATAACCAAAGCTGTTGTTCTCTAATTTTCCCCTAAGTATGTGACTCTGGAGGAGTTCGTGGCAGAATTCCTTCACAGAACTGAAGTCCACAAGCTACACAGGCTCCAGGGGCCTTTTTCTTGACTCAGCCTCTCAAGTCCTGACCATGCATTTCCAGCAGGTCTTCAACCATTTTTTTTTTTTCTCCAAGCTTAAATCAGAGTCCTGCCTTTCCATCATCTCCTACCCTTAGACTTCCTTCTGCCACCTGTTGCCTGATTGTGAAAATGTGTGTTGGGGTTTAAGGTTGCATATTGTAACCATGGCTCATGACTTTAATTAGAATGACTCATGACTAAGAGGTTGTGGGGTTGTGATGGGGTGAAGTTAGGGGAAAAAGCTATGGATGGTGTGGAACTTGTTTAGATGGTGAGTGATATCTTGGAACTGGGAGTGGGTGCAGTTCAAATCCAGAAAAGAAGCCTGGTGCTGCAGGTTGAAACTAGTGGGATTATTAAGACTTACTTTCATTCAAAGTCTTCATAGCCAATATAAGCTGCACACTTCAGTTTCTCAGTAGAAACTTCCTCTTTGGCAGTTTGACTTGTAGCATCTTGTGACAGATGACCTTGGGCAAGTTGCTCAACCTTTGTGAGCCTCTGTTTCTTCGGTAATAATCTCTACTCTTGAATGTGTGTGGTTGAGAGGAGCAGCTGAGATGCTACCCACAGAGGTCCAGAGCATAGCACTCAGTAAATGTTAGTGCAGTCTTTCCTTCCCTTTTGTGTCTTCTATCCCCTCTTCTTCCCACCAGCTTCATGTTGCCCATCACACACTTAATCCATGCTTTGGGTCTGGCATGCAGCTCTGGTCTAGCACTTAGCAAGTCCTCAATACTCAGTAGATATTTGTGAGTGAAGAGATAAAGAAGACAGGTAGGTAGACAGAGGGACAGTGTCAAGTAATAAGCAAGTAATAAATAGGAGCATTTCCTTGTCTTTAGAAATGAACTAATAGCATCCTTTAAAAATGAATGTTGAGCAAAATATGATTTTGCACATAAAATAAAGTTTTGGGTGGTGGTCAGGGTAGGGAGTTCAATACGATCTTCCAGTCAGTTATTTCCCTACTGATCATCTCACATTCTCCAGAGAACTGTTTTCAAATATTTTCCTCCTGATATGACAGTGTGGATTTTGGAAGAGAGAGGGTATGCAGTGGCTCCTATTTCTACCAGAGAATCAAGTTTAAGGGAGGCTTAAAGGAATCTACATTGTGAAAGAAGAAAAGGAAGGAAGAAGAAGATAAATCTGATTAGTAATAAAGGACACAGTAGACAGGAAAGGGATGTAACCACACTGATTCCCATTTATCAAACAGTTGTTATTACTGAGAATTTTATTAGTTGCTATGACTGTAAAGTAGAAGGCAGAGTTATTTCCTTCAAAGGGTTTTAATCTAGGAGGTGGAATTGAGTAGAAGACAAAGAAGAATCAACCACTTACTCTGTTCAGCATTGGGACAAGTGTTTGAAGATATTATGTCAAGAAACAAGTATTATTTTAAAGGAAGAAACTAAAGTTCTAAGAAGTTCAGAGACTTTCTGCAGCCTACCCAACAAATAAGTAGTACTGTGACAAGAGCCAAGGTCTGTCTGGCTCTAGTGGCCTGGTACTGCCTGCAAGGCTATAAAGGCAAGTATGTGAGAGATTATTAATTTGACAAGGCACCCTAGGTTGGGGACTATGTGGGTAATATTTGATGAATTTTTCAGGAATTTAGAAGAAAAGAGATTTATTAAGGCCTCAGAGGAGGAGCTTGACAAAATAACTCTTCAACAAGACACTGACAGTGGAATAACAGAAGAACAAATGGATGGGACCAGCAGTTAGCCTAATGGCTATGTCGCTGGACTCCCATGTAGTTGACTGTTGTTTCGAGTCCCGGACCTGGTGGTTTAAAACTCACACTAGGTGCGTGTACGTGTGTGCTCAAGATCCTGGGAGGAGAATGGAGGAGAAGGAATTGCAGTGTGGCCATCCCCCCCTGGGTGGTGATTTCTTGCTTTCTGTCTCTCTGTCTCTGTCTGTCTGGCAAGTGCACGTGCCCTATAGCAAAAACCTCTCTAAAATACAAAAGAATGAATGGAAAGGTATAGGAAGTTTTGCCTTTTGGCTTTGTATTGTGCAGAGTAGAGTACTAGAGAGAGCACAGCCTCCTCAAAATTCACTGGTAGTAAGTCAACAAATCTTCTAAGACCTCAGTTTCTTTACCTGCAAAAGGTTGAGAAAATAAACACTTTATAGGTCTGTTGAGACTGAGACAATGTCTGCAGAGTGCCTGATTTCTGGAAATTACCAGTCTAAGTTAGAACTCAATCTTTATCAAGTTCATTCTCTTATAGTACGCTATTTTTCTTTTTATTTGCCTTTGAACCAATGATATTTATATTCATGTGTTTATTTCCTTAATGTCCATTTCCTAACTGTAAGTTTCATGAGGACAAGGACAATTCTGCTCATCTCAACGCTATTTCTTTGTGGCCAGAACAGTAGGTAACCAGTAAATCTTTGCTAAATTAGTGAATACATGAACATGTAAATAAATAAATGAATTCATGAATCAATGAATAATAATATCAGTTTCTGTGCCATGATTCTAAATATCTCAGGAAAAGTCATCCCTTTTCTCTACTAAAGGGGCAGATTGCTAATGTAGGCAAAAAGTTTCAGAAAATTCAACTATAGAATTATAGGGCCTCCATGGGTCATGAGAGAGAGCACCCATTTAGTCTCCTAGAGCTGAGCACAATCATCTTTGAGGAGGAAGGGAATTACCCACATTTCCAGTTCAGCTGGTTCAAAGGTTTCACAACCCAGCCTCTTCTGTCTTGCTTAAGTCTGATGTGCTGCTTTACTAGAGTGACTTGTATTGTGCTTAGCGGACAATGACACAGCATAAGTCCCATGCTGCCCAGCAATGACCTTGAGTGGATGTCTAGACTTTCCAATAATCAAGTTGTATAATTCAATGCATTGTAATAACCCTTTTAGTACAGTTGGGGAAGAGGAAAGAAGATAAATAGATGCACTAAAAATCACTAGGCACTTGATACTTTCTATGATAGAGATAAGAATTTGGAACTGGAGAATACAGAAGAGGATATATGGCCCAGACTGATGCGATTGCAATGTACATATGGTTGAATAATATTTACAGCTTTTCAAAATATTATTACATATATTATGTCTTTAAAGTCTTCCTGTAGTCATGGAAATTGGGGAAGTATAGATCACATTCAGAGTATTATTTGTTCCTATTATGTGGGGTGAGAAATTGGTGTTAATCAGGACTTAGGTCTGGTTTAAGTGACTGTCTTAGTCTGTTTTGTTTTATTAGAACAGAATACAAGAAGTTGGGTCATTTATTTAAAAATAAATATTTCTCATAGCTCTGAGGGCTGGGAAATCCAGAAGCAAGGTGCCAGCATCTGGCAAGGGTCTCCTTTGCTGCATTATCTCATGGTGGAAGGTGAGAGGGTAAGAAGGAGAGAGAACGAATAGGGGACTAAACTCACCTTTTCATAATGAACACACTCCCAAGACCATGGCATTAATCCATTCATGGCGGCTGAGCCCTTATAGCCTAATCATCTCTTGCCATGTCCCGGTTCTCAACATGGTTGCATTGGTGATCAAATTCTGACATGTTTTTGGGGAAAACTTTCAAACCATAGCAGTGTCAGGTAGGAATTCATGGTCCAGATCTTACGATTGTTATTTTAGGAATTTTATTTCTGAACCACATTGTCACTTGTCTTTATGTTGGCCAACAGCGTGAATTGCTGTCAATATCACAATTCTCCCAACTTCTGTAAGGAGTTTCCGATGTACTTTTGTGATAGAACACGAGAACAGAATTTAATCAGAGATTGAAAAACTAAGGCCAATGGACCACATTGGTCATCACTTGCTTTTGTAAATAAAGTTTTATTAAGACATAGTCATTCTGCTAGTTTACTATTGTTTATGGCTTATTTTATACTACAACTCTATTTTAACTAGAGTTGAGTAGTTGCAACAGAGACTGTATGGCCCATGAAGTCGAAAGTATTTACTCTGGTTCATTACAGAAAACATTGTCCACCCTCTGGTGTAAATGGATGGAATTGAAGTAAGTGAAAAAAAATTTTTTTATCAAAAAAGAAAAAGAATGAGAATTGGCTTTAAAAAGCTCAGGTTAGAATTTACATTGGCTGCTTGACTGCAAGACCTTGAACAAGATATTAATACTCTCTGGGCCTGTTTCTGCATTTATCACCTTAGAAGGCTGCTGTAAGCATTCCATGAGGTAAGGTATATATATCATTTATAATTAGATTTGGTCCCATGTAGCAGAAAATACAAAATAAATGTGTCTTACACAAGACAGTGATTTATTTCTTCCATGTGGTGGTCTGGAAAAGGGCAGGTAGGCATTGGTCTGGTGCCATATGATGTTAGGAACCCAAGCCCTTTCACTCGCTGCTTTGCCCTGTGTGGCTTTCATTCCTACGGTCCTCTTATGGTTTGAAATGACTCTATATTACTGATAATAGATAATAAGAGAAAACAAAATTAAAAAATCAAATGCACAAAAGCCTAGAAACCAAGCCACCCCCAGAGGCCAGACTGCAAATCTAAGTCTAGATGAGATGAGACTCTTGCCATAGTTCACAAGGCATCCAGTGCATCTCATTCATCCCATTCCTGTGGTACACTAAAGAAGCAGTGTTTTTTGTATATTCAGCACCTAACACTATACAAAGAACTTTCATGTTGCTCTTTCTCCGTTTTTTTTAGAAAGACTTTTGCAATAGGGCACACACATTTGCCAGTGAGACAGAGATAGAGAGACAGAAAGCAAGAATCACCCCCTGGGAGGATGGCCACACAATCCCTTCTCCTCCATTCTCCTCTTGGGATTTTGAGCACGCAGGCACATGTACCTGGTGTGAGTTTTAAGAAGCCAGGTCCTGGGACCAGTAGTTAGCGTAATGGCTATGTCGCTGGACTCCCACGTAGTCGACCACGGTTCGCGTCCTGGACCTGGTGGCTTAAACTCACGCTGGGCACGTGTGCGTGAGTGTCCAAGATCCCGAGAGGAGAAGGGAGGAGAAAGGATTGCAGCGTGGCCCTGGGGGGTGATTTCTCGCTTTCTGTCTCTCTGTCTCTCTCTGTCTGTCTGGCAAGTGCACGCGCCCTATAGCAAAAACAAACAAACAAACAAACAAACAAAAAACCTCTCCAAGAAGCCAGGTCCTGGCCTTGAACCATATTTGACTATGTGGGAATCCAGTCACCTAACTATTACACTATCTGCTGTTCCTGCACTTCCATATCTCTTTACGCTCATTTGTTCCTCGCAGTGCTCTGAAAAGGTGAGATGAACAGGTCTTAATATTATTTTATTTATTCTACACTCAATTAATTAATAAAGACATTAGGAAACAGATTCCAAAGGAATCTACAGCTAAGTCATTAGATGCTTGTTGGAAATGAAAAATAAACAATCATGGTATGAAAGAAAGAAAATGACCCCAACCCAGGTCATTTTCACCAGACAATGGCCCCTAGCAGAGATACAGTAGGAAGGTGGTAGGGCTAATTATGGCCTTTGCCTCACTGAGTCAGGATCCTCATCTGTGAGACCAGGAGCATCTCTTTACTTTTGAGGGTGTTGTGAAGACAGCATACAATACTAATGCACCTAACACATAAGACCCCTCCAGGAAATCATGGTTATTACCACATCTGACCTCTCAGACCACATGGTAATAACCAGGTGCTCTTGGGAAGTCATTTTACTTTCCTGAGCCTCAGTTTCCTTTTCTAAGAAAACAAAGCATTTGAACTCAGCAACTGCTAAGCTATCTTCCAAATCTTGAGTTCTACCAGTCTGTGACTCTGCCTTTTTAATAAAAATGAATCAGAGTGGAATTCTCTTGCTGATTTTCTACTCACTGTGCATCCCAGAAAGAACTAAACTCGTTTCTGACTCTCCACATCTGCAACATTGGAATAAATAGCGGTGTAGCTTATTGGAAAGGTAAGGCATGTGAGGATACAATGAGGTCGGTGTCCGGCACCTCAACCTCGTAAATTCCTCCAAGATGGAGATTTACAGCGTGTCATACCTACTTGAGAAGGTTGGCCATAGCATTAGAGAAAGGAACTCCTGTAAAGTACCAGGAACGAGACCTGGCACAAAGTAATCATTCACGCGCTGTAAGCATCCAGTGACTCTTATTTTCTTATACCTGCCTACAACCGTTCCGGTGTTCAGTAAACGATCAGAAAACGCAGTTACAGGAAACACATTTGACACACACACGCCCATCAGTGGCTGCGGAGAGATTGCCTGGGTGAACTCTGCGAGATGAACCCCCAGAGGAAAAACTCCTAGCCTGAGTAGACACAGGCGCCCTCGGTGCCTTTAAAACCAGGCGGGAGGCGGAGCCTTAGCCAGGCAGCGGCCAGCGCAGCCCACGGGCTGGGCAGAGCGCCGGGATTGCCTAGCCAGCCTGGCAGCTCTGGCCCTCACCAGGCGGGCGCTGGCCAATCCCGGGCCTGGTTCGAAGGGCCAATCAAGAAGCTTTTTATAGGGGCCGCGGCTAAGGGGCGGGACCAGGCACGGGGTGGGGCTGCAGTCTGGCTGGGGACATCCCTCCAGGGTGGGGTGCACCGTGGTTCGGCGCGCGGTGTGCCCGGCTAACTAAAATGTAATTTCAGATTGGACAAGTAAGTGACCCTCCCACGTGGGTGACAGGGGCTTTTACAAGCACGCAGACTTTCGACTCCCAAGTCCGGGAAGAAGGCTCTCCAACCCGAGAGCGCCCCAGGCCAGTGTCTCCTTCCCCTCAGTCGCTGTTGCCATCTCCCCTTCCTCCTCCTTGGGACTCTGGAATCTCACACCAGCCCTGCTGTGGCTCCTGAGACGTTGTTGAGTCCCCAGTGTCTTCTCCAGGGTGAGGTGTCGGCCCCGCAAGGGACGGGGCAGCCTTTCCTGTCTCCTTATGCTGCCCATGAAACGTCCGGAACAGTGGTCCTTACTCTGTGATCGCTGCCCAGTTAACTAAACTATACTGCCTTCTTTATCCCCATTTTACAACATTTTCGCAGGCATTTTTTGGAGCCTTTTAATTCAAGTCTGACTACCCAAGGCATTGTAAGACCAGTACTGCTTGTAGCTTTAAAGGGTTCCAGTAGTTTGTGATAATAATTGAAGTGTATTTTATAATAGTTTAGATAGGATAATGCTGTTTGGTTACCTTTATCTTGGGTAGGAAGAGCCTAACGAAGTCTTTCCAGTTGAATCCACGCCCCACACAGTGTTGTTATTTCCCCGATCATTGGTTGTTTTCCACTAAAGAACTTAGATCTGAATGCTGATTTCGTCCCTAAATTCAAGGGTCAGTCATGACCAAGATATGAAGACTGTGCTTAGAGTAACTTTACAAGTATGAAATCAGGAGGAGGCAAAGTGATTATATACATGTGGTTATAATTTATGTGGTAGGGATTTACTTTGTTTTATTTTTGCTTGCTTTCACTTCCTTTCTTGTGACGACTTACCAGTATTCCGATTTTTCTCTTTTTAAATTGCTAGATGGTTTTCCAGCCAGATGATAGCCTCCTTGTCTTCTGGGAGTCTCCTGTTAATGCGGCCCTCATGGCCCTCACACTTGGCTCTTGACCCTATGGCCACTGGCCTGGCTCTTGGAGGGACCAGCGGAGGAGGCCTGCCTTATGGGAGGACCTGCCTGAGACTAGTTATTAAGGATGATTAGAAGAAAACAGAAAAGCTGAGAAAGGCTTGGAGACTGATTTTGAGGGGGAGGGAGTTTGGGGACCTCCCCTCCATTTGGAAGTCCATGTATATATTTTGGGAAAAAGGAATAACCCAGAGGGTGGAGCTGTATATCTTTCTGGACGAAATTAGTAAATTTACTGGGAGGAGACTGGCCTTCTTCCAGGTTGTGTGAATTTTTACTGAGTCTTGTCTTTTCTTGGAATTTGGTTCCCTCTCCCTAACCTTTCACTCAGTCCAAATCATAGTCAATTACCAGCTGGTTTTTAAAACAATTCATGGTAGACTCTTGCCCTTAAACTCCCAGCCAGAGTGAGACACTCCCCACGCTATCTATCTCCCTGTGAATTTGAAATGATTATTTTATCAGAACATACTATGGTGATCACTTAACCTTTTACCTGCCCACAGTTTTATACTGGAGGAACATAGAATCAACTCAAGTGTTTTAGGAGGTCATCCCCATTCATATCAGTTCTTTATTCATTCCAATGTTCACTCACCCGTGGCATGTACTTTGGTCCCAGCAATGAGTAGTAGTTTCTGGGAAAATAAAGATTAAGACTCAGTCTCTCCGTTCTAACTTGGATCCTGACTGCTTCAATGCAGCTTGATGAGGGAGGTACTTCACAGTGAGATTGGTATCATGGCAACATAGGCAGAAGGTTCTCAGGAGTTGAGAAAAGTGCAAATGGTCCAGTAAGGGGGTTAGGGTGATGCTACCCAAGCTGAGTTCCAAAGTTTCAATATGAGTGGGCTAGAGGAAGACAACAGGGAAGGGCATCATATGAGCTGGAAATTGCATGTGCACAATTACATGTGCATGGCACGTGGTTGATTAGTGTGGCTGGGGAGGAAAGGGCAAGGTGGGGAGTCACCCAGTAGGAGGCTGGGAAGTGAAAGGGGCCAGATCAGAAATGGCCTGGTGAATCATCTTAAGGGAGTTTGAAATATATCTCCAGAGTAGTCAGTGACACTCAAATTTATGTTTTAGAAGGTTAATTCTGGCTGCAGCATGGAAAATGAAGAGTGTCGTGAAGCCTCAAGAGAGCATATTTTAATAAGACAGGTTAGGGGCAATAGTTATGGGAATGGAGACAGATGAGGAAAATAGAATGGTTAGGAATTAATTACAGGTTGAATGTAGGGAATAAAGAAGCTATATAACAGTCAGGGTGCCTTCAGGAAAGAGAAGGTATTCTCACCTGGGGTATTTTGCAACAGCTTTGTTGAAGAATAATTGACATATAGTCAATTATAATTTAAAGTGCTTAATTTGAGTTTGTCGTATGGATATATCTATGAAAACGTTACCACAATCAAGATAGTATATCTAATGCCCCCTAAGATTTCTTGTGCCTTTTTGGAATTCCTCTAAGTATATCTTCTTGGGTAAAGTATGTATTAAGTCTTTTGTCCATTTAAAGCAATGAACTGTTTTCCTCTGAGTTTTGAAAGGTTCTTTATTACTTTATAAGTTCTCAATCATATGTGATTTGCAGATATTTTCCTCCTATTTTGATGTTTATATTTTCATTCTTCTAACAATGTCTTTTGAAATTAGAGTTCTTGATGATGAAGTGTAACTTATCAATTTGTCATTTTGATGAGGTCAATTTTTTTTTTTTGATGAATCATACTTTTTGGTGTTGTATCTAAGAAATCGTTGCCTAATCTGAAGTCCAAAATATCTGCTCTTAATTTTAAAAGAAGTTTTATTTATTTTGTTTGATTTAATATGAAATCTTCAATCCACTTTGTTAGCTTTTGTATATGGAATGCAATTCATTTTTGAAAAATGTTTATATATGGGTGTCCAATTGTTCCAGCACCATTTGCTGAAAAACCTATGCTTTCTCCATTGAATTGCCTTTGTACTTTTGGTCAAGAATCTATATGTGGGCCATTTCCACATGTTTTATTTTGTTCCATTGACTTGTCTACTTAATGCCAATACCACATAGTCCTGATGAATATGTAGCTTTTAAGTAAATATTGAAGTCAGGTATTATAATTCCTTCAACTTTGTTCTTTTTAAAAGTTGTTGGGAACCAGCAGTTAGCGTAATGACTATGTTGCTGGACTCCCACGTAGTCGACTGTGGTTCGTGTCCCAGACCCGGTGGCTTAAAACTCACGCTGGGCGCGTGTGCGTGCGTGCCCAAGATCCCGAGAGGAGAATGGAGGAGAAGGGATTGCGGCGTGACCATCCCCCCTGGGGCGTGATTTCTCGCTTTCTGTCTCTATGTCTCTCTCTGTCTGTCTGGCGAGCGCACGCGCCCTACAGTGAAAATCTCTCAAAAAAAAAACAAGTTGTTTAGGTAACTCTACATCCTTTGTTTCCATATGGATTTTATAATGTCTGTCCATTTCAAAATATGTACTGGTTTAGATTTTAATTTAATTTGCAGTGCATCTATATATTAATTTGGGGATAATCAACACCTTAAATATTAAGTCTTCTGAACTGTGGACTCAATATACCTCATATTCATTTAGGTCTTTCTTAATTTCTTTCGACAAAGCTTTGTGGCAGTCTGTAGTAGGTCTTACACATTTTTGTCATCTTATTTGTAAGTATTTCATATTTGTTATTATTTATGTAAGTGATATTGTCTTTTAAAATTTCAGTTTATAATTTTTTGTTGTTACTTGTATATTGACCATGAGTCCTGCAGTTTTGCTAAACTGCTTATTAGTTCTAATGTCTTTTTTGTAGATGCCATCAGATTTTCTGTGTAGGTCATCATGTCATCTAAAAATGAAGACCTATTTTCTGCTTTCAAATGAGGACACGTTTTATTTATTTTTCTTCCTATATTGCACTGGTTGGAACCTCTGCCTTGCATAGAAATAATAAGGGCAGACATATTGCCTTGTTCCTGATCTCAGAGAGAGGTATTCATTTTTAAAATATGATGATGATGCCAGTTGTATATTTTTGGTGGAAGCCCTTTATCAGGTTTAGGGAATTTCTTTCTATTTCTAGTTTACTCTGTTTGTGTGTTTTAAATGAATAATCAATGTTATATTTTGTCAGTTTCTTTTTCTGTAACTGTTGAGATCACTATGTTTTTAAAAAGACTTAATATTGGGACCAGCAGTTGGTGTAATGGCTGTGTCGCTGGACTCTCATGTATTTTACTGTGGTTTGAGTCCTGGACCTGGTGGCTTAAAGACATGCTGGGCACTTGTGCATGCGTGCCTAAGATCCTGAGAAGAGAATGGAGGAGAAGGGATTGTGGTGTGGCAGCCCCTGGGAAGGAATTTCTCACTTTCTGTCTCTCTGTCTCTCTCTTTCTGGCAAGTGCATGCACCCTGTAGCAAACATCTCTCAAGAAAAAAAAAAAAAGACTTAATATTGGGTTGTTGGAAAAGTGATGATGTATTTTCTATGTTTTAATATACAAAAATGCGTCATGAATTTTCTGATGACCCAGTATGTGGGAGTGATTTCTCACTTTCCCTCTCTCTCTTTTTTTCCTTCTCTCTCTAGTGGTTGCATGTATCATAGCAAACTGTAACTCCTTATGAAACATACGACTTGCAGTTATTTTATCCCATTCTGTAGGTTGCCTTTTCATTTTGTTGTTTCTTTTGCCGTGTAGAAACTTTTTGGTTTGATGTAATCCCACTTGTTTATGTTTGCTTTTTATATTATGTCTGGGAATTCTTTGTCTTTGTTTTCTTTTAGGAATTTGATGGCTTAAAGTCTTATGTTTACATCTTTAATATATTTTGAATTGATTTTTGTGTATATGATATAAAACAAGAGTCCAGTTGCATTTTTTTTGCATGTGGATATCTAGTTCTCTTAACATTTATTGAAGAAAATTTCAATATGTCTTTCACAATACTTTCCCCATTGTGAATTCTTATTGAAAAAATATCTGTAAAATACATATATAATTGAAAACTTATAAAGTGATAAAGACCTCTCAAAACTCAGTAAGAGGAAAAGAGTTCATTGCTTTAAATGAACAAAAGACTTAATATATAATTTATCTAAGAAGATATACTGAGAGGGATTCCAAAGAGGCATTCAAGAAAGGGAAAAATAATTCACAATTAATCTTTCTTGAAGGTTAATTGACCATGCATATGGCTTATGACTGGGCTCTTTATTCTAGTCCATTGGTCTATATATCTATTTTATGCCAATACCACACTGTTGTGATTACTATAGCTTTGCAATATAATTTGAAATTAGGAAGTGTGATGCTTTTAGCTTTGGTCTTCTGTCTCAAGATCGTTTTAGCTATTCAGTGTCTTTTGTGGTTCCATACAAATTTTAAGATTGCTTTTTCAGTTACTGTGAAAAAGTCATTTGAATTTTGATAGGGATTGCATCAGATCTGAAGATTACTTTAAGTAGCATGGACATTTTTGTAAAGCTATTTTTACCACTCCATAAACATGGACTACCTTTCTATTTATTTGTAGTGACTTCAGCTTCTTTCATTAATATTTTTTGTTTTCTATATACAGATCTTTCACCTCCCTGGTTAAAATTTTCCTAAATATCTTATCCTTTTCAATGCTTTTGTACATGGGATTGTTTTTTTCTCTTTTAAAATTAATTAATTTCTTTCTTTTATTATTGAGAGTAATAACCATAGCAAGGAAGAGGGAGAGAAAGAGAAAGAGAAAGAAGGAGGGAGGGTGTGTGTGGAGGAGAAAGAGAGAGAGACAGAGAGAGAGAGAGAGAGAGAGAGAGCGTTCAAGCCTCCAAGGGGGACCTCAGTTCTGTGATCCACCCTCTGTTTTCAGCCAACACAGGATTATGTGCCTACATGTGCCCCATGTAGTCATAGAGTTTGAATTGGGGAACCTTCCCATGTGGGACTGCTTGCAGGACATCATGTTTTATTGTAGTACTACTATTTGGTCAACATGGGATTTTTTTTTTTTAACTTCTTTTTAGGGTTGTGTATTGTTAGTGAATAGAAACAGTTGATTTTTGTATGTTCATTTTGTAGGCTGTAGCTTTATTGAACTCATTGATTAGTTTTAACAGGTTTTTGGTGGAATTTGTAAGGATTTTTCTATATATAAGATCATGTCATCTGCAAATAGATAGTTTGAATACCATGTATGTGTGTATGTATGTATTCTCTAAGACTCTAGTACTATACTGAATGGAAGTCAGCATCCTTGTCTTTTTCTATAGTACTTGTCTTTTTCTATAGTACTCTAGTACTATATTGAAAGTGTCTTTTTCTTGACCTTAAAAACTTTCAGCTTTTCACCATTGAATATGTTTTCTGTGTCTGTGTCATATATGACCTATATTATGAGATTTCAAAAGTTCATGGAAAATAGTATATTATGAAAAAATTATACATGAATTAAAATTTTTTGCACCCAAATAAACTTGTACTTTAATCCCATTTTTCACAAACTTTCTGATGTTCCTTTCTTTTTATGTATGTATGTGTATATGTATGTGTGTATTTTTAAAATTATTTATTTAATTCCATTTGTTATTATTTTTTTAATTTGACCAAAGAGACAGAGAGCTAGAGAAAGGGAAAAAGAGAAAGCAAGCTGCCAGATCCAAGACTTGAAGTGCAGTTGGCCATGTGGGAATCCAGTGCCTTTAACCACCATGCCACCTGCTGGCTCCAGTGTGTATGTAGTTTTTGTTTGCTATAGGGTGTATTGGAGAGAGAGTGGGAAAGAGAGAAATCACCTTCCAGCAGGGAGGACCATGCTGCAGTCCTTCCTTTTCCATTCTCCTCTTGGAAATTTAGGTATGCATGCACCTGTGCTTGGCATGTTTTTTTAAGTTCTTGGGTCAGGGACTTAAACCACTCAGTCAGCCATGTGGATCCAGCCACCTGAACCACCCACACTGCCAGCTGGTCCCTGAAGTATCTTTGAAAAGATATTTTGGGTTACATATTATATAGATATAAGATATATAGATTACTGCTCTACCTAATTTTATGAGGGCCTTTATCATGAAAGAATGTTGAATTTTGTCAAGTGCTCATGTTTACTGTGTTGAGATCAGAATGTGATTTTTATCTTTCATTCTGCTAATAGGAAATATCATACTTATTAATTTATGTTGAACCACCCTTACTTTAGGAACTTGTTCCCTCACTGATCATGGTGAATGATTTTTTTAATGTGCTTTTGAATAAATTTGGTTTGCTGGTATATTATTGATGGTTTTTGCATTTGTGTTCATTATAGATATTGGCTTGTACTTTTTTTTTATTTTGCAATATTTTTGTGTGGCGTTGGTGTTAGGATAATACTGGGCTTGTCAAATTAGCTTAGAAGTGTTTCTTTGTTAGCTTATCGAAAGAGTTTGAGAAGAATTGGTATTAATTCTCCAAATGTTTAGTGGAATTCACTAGTAAAGCTGTTGAATCCATTGATGAAAGATTTTTAAGTACTCATTCTGTCTCCTTACTCATTATTAGTCTATTCAGTTTTTATTTAATTTCTTCATGATTAGTAGATTGTATGTTCGTAAGAGTTTATTATTCATTTCTTCTGAGTTATCTAATTTGCTTGCATGTAATTTCTCATACTGGTCCCTTATGATCCTTTTTATTTTTTGTGATAGCAGTTTTAATTACTTTTGTTTCATTTTAAATTTTATTTGAGTTTTCTCTTCTTGACAAACCTGCATGCTATGAGTCCCCCATGTGAAAGAATGCTTGGTTGCCGGGGCCTTGAGATCTCTCCAGTTGGGTGATAGCAAATGCTCCCTCCAGGTGCGACAGATGACCCTCAGAGTAGAGAATTATTTGTTGGTTTGCTTTTTGTTTTTGATATTTGGATATACATTTGGTCTCTGAGAATTGATATTTTCATTATTTGTTCATTCTCTGTATTAGAAGAATATAGTAGATATTATTCATTGGCAAAGGAATATGATAACTTTTTCTCCCCTTCCTCCATTCTCAGAAGTGTCTTATCCTCTGCATCACCCAGTCTTTCACCTCTTGCTAAGTTAGTTCCCTCCTTACCTTAGCCTTCTGCCCCTTTTCTTCCTCCCTTCCCTTCCCTTCCTGTTCTTTCCCTCCTCTTTTTCCCTAGATTCTTTTGACTTCACTCCTGATCATCACAGTGCCAGGTCCTTTGTTAGGCATCATTGACAGTAAAAGATAAGTCCTGGCTCTCCGGGGTTTGCCTAGATAATGGTCTGGTCCAGCCTCTCAGGAGCTTCCAGGATATCACTGTCTACTTTGTTCCTTCCCCTAGTGCTACCAAATATGCTTTCAGCCTAGACCTGGCTGGAAGGACTCTTTTTTTTTTTAAAAGAGGTTTTTGCTACAGGGTGCATGCGCTCGCCAGAGGGACAGAGAGACAGAAAGCGAGAAATCACCCCTCAGGGGGGATGGCCATGCCACAATCCCTTCTCCATTCTTCTCTAGGGATCTTGGGCACGCATGCACACGCACCCGGCTTGAGTTTAAGCCACCGGGTCCAGGACTCGAACCACGGTCGCCTACATGGGAGTTCAGTGACATAGGCATTATGCTAACTGCTGATCCCTGGAAGGACTCTTAAATTACACTCCCTGTACTGTCTACACCAGACCACAGATGTGGCTCAATGAAAGACATATTGTGCAGTGCTAAAAACTCCAAAAGTTTAGGGAACCAGGACATATCTAGGTTTCTTTAAGTCATTATTAATCACCTGAATTTTTTTTGTTAATCATGCCCCTTAAACTGAAAGTCTGAAAAACAATTGAGGAAGGGGGCCTGTAGGAAACAGCCTTTTGCTTTAAGAGGGGAAGTACTCATTTGCAAGCTCTTCCTTTTCTCTCACATGCATTGTTTTTAGAATCTATAGAAAACCTGTTGCTATTTTCAAATTAGTTCTTTCTTTTCCATCCCAGATTTCTCACCATTTTAAGGCATGTGAAAATTTGCCTAAAGTGGTATTTAATCATTCTGTTAAGAAATTTGGAGTGGCATACTTATTATTCTTTTTTTTCCCCCTGATTGCATTTTAACTATAAAAAATAGTGTGGGACATGCGTACATGAATTTCCAGCAAAGTCCAGAGATCAAAGTTGAAAAAGATATTGAATTCATTCCAACATTCCTGGGACACTGTTTCTGTGGAGACTGTCACCAGATCAATCCTGGACAAGTGATTCTTTAAGATATAAAATAGAAGGTAAGCTCATCTCCAGAGTGCTAGAGTGGGGCAACCAGTCTTACTGTTGTTAGGTTCTTTAGGGGGAGAGAAAGGGAAAAACTAAGAGGACAATCTTCAGATGACTGGTTTTTAGCAGAGTATTTGTGGCCGGTATGCACTTTATTTAGATTGCTGGAACAGTTTTGCAAAAAATAGCCTCCGATTTTCAGGTCCCCCTTTTCTGTTTCATGCTGCATTGAGCAGCTTGCATGCTAGGTGGAGGGTCAGCCGCAAAGTGGGTGGTTTCTTGTGGCATATTTTTAATAATATTTACATGTATGATATTTAATGAAACATATCAATATTTATCATACAGAGAAATATTTTGATCAAACATCAGGGCTAAAATCAGCCTAGTCCATGCTGGGGACTCGGAAAGGTGGCTGGGCCTGCCCTTTGGAACGTCTTGCAGGCTGAGAAGTTAGGTACGGCTCAGGACATGGGTGCAGCAGTTTGAATTCCTCTCCGTTAATTTCTCTTCTCTTGGTCGTCCATAGTCCCTGTTATTTCTCTCTGCCTGATCACCCTCTTCATATCCCTAACAGCTGTTTTTCTTCTCAGGATATTCATGTTTGCCTAAAAACAGTGAAATGAAACTACAGTTCCAATCTCTCCATTCCTAGAGCAGGCTTTAGAGTCCCTGTCTTAGCCTCACATCTCAGCCTCTCTCCTGTGCTGCTTCTCCTTCTAAGCTTAAACAGCTTCATCTCAAGAACCTCAGTTTCCTTAACCAGGAAATGAGACTCAGAGTGCCTACCTTACAGGGCTGTTGGGAGGACTTGGTGAAATCAGTCACGTGGGGGATTGCAAAGCAGAGCTCAACAAATACTTGTTGCGGCATTTGTTGATGTTACTGAAGAAGTTATCAAAGGAGCTGGTTTTCAGTTTTAACTTGGAGGTGTGGAGAGAGAGTGCTCAGCTTGGTATAACAGGCTGGGGTTCAAATCCTGGTGCTCCCACTTAATCTTTATGTGACTGGGAAAAATACTCCCACACCCTTAAGGTATAAAAGGGTGATAGGTTTAGCAATCTCAGTTTCTGTAGCTAAGATGAACATGTGTCGAAATAACCCACACTCTAAGGATTCTAATAGTTATTTTTTAAAAACAACGTAGGGGAACCAGCAGTTAGCATAATGGCTATGTCGCTGGACTCCCACGTAGTCGACTGCAGTTCGCGTCCCAGACCTGGTGGCTGAAAACTCACGCTGGGCGCGTGTGCGTGCGTGCCCAAGATCCCAAGAGGAGAATGGAGGAGAAGGGATTGCGGCATGACAATCCCCCCTGGGGAGTGATTTCTCGCTTTCTGTCTCTATGTCTCTCTCTGTCTGGCGAGCGCACGCGCCCTATAGTGAAAAAAACCTCTCCAAAAAAAAAAAAAAAGTAGAAAAAAGAATACTGTTTTCCATTTTGCAGTTACTTTGCTTTCCAACCGGAGGTACTGGTTGAGTAGGTGTGGAGTCTGGGACACAGCGGAGAGCACCTGTGACCCAGGAACAAAGGGCAATGAGGGTGAAGAGCAAGAGTTCTGTGCTGCAGAAAATCCCGGGGCTCGAGATTTTATAACTCCTGTGTCAAGTTGCAGGGAAGCTACCCAAGGACTTGAACTTCCCCGTTTTCTGAATCCAGGTGTAGAAACAATCACAAAGAGATCATTAAGGCCACAATAATGGGAGAACCGGTGAACCTGAGATATTTAATTAGGATCCGTTTCTTAGAAAAACATGAACCAGGAGGCGTGTGTGTGTGACTAATGCTAGGAGGGTGTGCCTGCCTTGTTGTGGAGTTTTGGCGTTTTCCTGAGTGATGCCTTGGTGATTTATTATAGAAACTGGTTTCCTGGAGAGAAGCCACCTGGAACTATAGAAAGGTCAGTCTCTGAAGATGGACAGCTTAGGTTCAGAGTTAGCCAACCTAGGCCCGGTAAGCAGGGCCCCCTAAGCAGACACTCTGGAAAATAGGTATTTAATAAGTTGAGGACTATCAGGAGGTAATAAAGCATCCCCGAAAGGCTAGGGACTTGAGGACTGGGAGAAAGAAGGGCTGTCAACTTTGTTACTTACTGTTGTAGTTTATATGAAGTACTGGGGCAAGTATGCCCTTCAAGGACTCAGTTTTCTCACCAATAAAGTAGAGATATTAACAATTTCTGTCTTTGAGAATTTTGGGGATTAAAAGTAACATTGTAAGGAAACTGCTTAGCAGAGTCTCAGGTACATAGTAACCATGGCACCTTGTATTATTTCCCTATTGTTGGGTTTTGAAGACATCCACTCATTCCCTAAGTCACGAGGACTTGTTCAGTTCCTGCTGTGTGCCAGGCACTAGGCATGCAGCTATGACATAGGAGCAGTTAGAGTTACCATCTCGTGGTATCAGATGGGGACTCTCCTGAAGCATGGGCTCTTTCCTGGTTTCAGACACCAGAGCTGGAGTAAGCTCAGAGTTATCCATTGAATGGAAATTTTTTGGACTTTACTGGAAAGGAATAGGTGTCCAGGTGGGCGTGATAAGAAGATGTATGCCCTCCAGAGAAAGAGAGGAAGTCAAAATGAGGAACCGAAGTCTGAGGACCTGGGTCAGTCCCGGGGAAATCTCTCATTTCTTTGAGACTGACAGAGATGTAGAGAAGACTGGATGCTGATTAGCCACATCTGTGCAAAACAGAATGTGTGTATTCTTCATTTCCTAGTTATTTCCTGTTTTTTTCTAAGTGTTTAATAGTCTTGGGCAATTCTAGCTGGGTAAAGAGCTGCTGTCATGCTAGGATGAGTGTAAAGGAGCAGCGTCCTTGGGGGCCTTCACAGTGGAGGCAGTGGGAAGCCAAGAGAGATTCATGTCAAATAAAGTAAGATGCGTTTGATTGGTAGAGGGAAGGTTGGGCAGTTAGTTGGGTCAGTTTTCTTCCTGTTTGCAGATAAAAGACACAGAGGAAGCTCTGAACCAAGGCATTGTTTTTACTTTTGTCAGTCACTGCAGAGTGCCTGGTGCAATCTGCATTTCTCCCAGTCTGTGATGTCATTGCATGCAACATGCACCATTATTTCATACACGGTGAAGAAAGCAAGAAATGCTACCAGTTAATCGTAAGATGCCACTGATGGTAAGATTCATTCTGATTTCAGAGAGGTCGAATGTGGAAAAGTGAGTGTCTTAGAACTAAACATGGATGCCAGCATCCAATAAATAATTGTTAATGGACGAATGAGGCATGCAGAGTTTAGAATAAAGCAGAACACTTGTGAAAATAAGTGCAAACTCAGAATTCAAACCATTCAAGCAGGAACCCATACCTCCTTCGTTTCTATCGAGTCACTGATTCAGTTGTTCATACGGTAGCATTTATTGAAAACCGATCATATGCCAGACACTGTACTAGAAGCTGGGGGTGCAGAAATCAGTAAGTTCTTCTTTATAGGTTTTATGTTTAGTCCTGTAAGGGAGACAGATGTAGAAACAAAAACATTTGTAAATCAGAGTGATGAGTTTTAGAAGAAAGTGGGGATACCGTACTGTGTTGGTACCCTTTGTGTGTGTGTGCGAGGAAAGGAGAGAGGTGAGAAAGTCTTCCTCAGAACGGTGAGGGCCTTGATCCGGGTCTTGAATTGTAAATCCATGGTCACCAAAACACAGAAGAAAGCATTAGGAAGACAGGAGTAACTGATGAGGGATGAGAAGTCTGAGGATGTCTGGAGCTTGCAGTGAGAATGGGCAGGGCTGTGTTAGACATGCTGGACAGCAGGTGGCCCGAGGCTCAGGGAGGGCCCAACTGTACTGGCAGTTGGAAATCCTTATGATTGAGTCAGAATCAATCTCTTGTCATGAAGCTGTTTATTTATTTATTTTTACTAGAATAAAGATCCAGGAAGCAGTAACTGAATATCTGCTGTCTGATTGTCGATTTAGAATCCCCAAGTGTGACTTGGCAAAAGAACTGTTACCTTGCTGAAGTCCAAGGATGTAGAATGCTGCTCTGATTGAAATTGGATCCTGGGCTAAGGCTACCCTGAGCTCACTCTGGAGAGTCATAGTGTGTTCACCAGTGCTGATGTCTTGGTCGCTTGTTCTTACTCTATGAAGGGCCAGTTTGGAAAGTGAAAGTCTCTGTGAGATTTCTGTATTGCGTGGGCTAACCTGATCAAAGGGAATCTGAGCAGCCATGAAAGCCAAGGAGCCCCAGAGAACCCTTAGGCCTGATTTCCTTGCGACTCACAAAGGGTTTATAAGGAAATCAGATTGTCTAACAAATCCCTGATCCTGTCTCCCTCAGGGCTCCTTCCCAATTCCCAGTCACTTTGTGACATCAGCCTCATCTCTAAACCTTTACTCCATGCTTGACATTCGGGATTGCACAGATGTGGGGTTTTAGATCTAGGCTTCCCCTGAAGCTGGGTAAATTCTTTATCTCCTCTGAGACCTGTTTCCTCCATGTCCTGTGTTTAGTAGGGTACACTTAACTGTTTACAAGTGTGTGGACCTAGCGTGAAGCAGAAAGTTACTGATCTCTTGAAGTCACTCCTTGATTGCATGTAAAGCAGCTTTTTAATATCTGCATTTTCTGGAGTTATAGGAGGAGACGGGGGTGTAGGTATTTTTTACTGTGCTTGACACGTAAAAGGTGCACAGCAGATACATTTGTTGATGGACTTATGTGAGGATGAGGTTCCTTTTCAGTATCATGGCTATGCACTGAGAACAAATTCATCTCTATTGCCTTTAGAATTTAAGTTCTCCAGGAACTATCACTTGCCCTTACAGCAATCTTCACAGCTTTGCTGATACATATTGGGTCGCTGGCAACGTTATGACACATTTTTGCATAGGATAACAGAAAAATACGTCATGACGTTTCCGGTGACCCAATAATTATACAGTTAGGCCCAGCCTCATTGTGATGCTGGAGCCATATGGAAGATTGGGGTTTAGTTCCTAGATCGAACTATGTACACCAGGTACACACATGTGTGTGGCCATTATCCTGGGTAGCTGGGGAGCCAGGAGAGAGGCTTGTGGTAGGAGACTCTACTGGGGATACTTGTCTTTCTCTCTCATGAAAAGAAATAAATTGCCTTAAAAAATTAGGTAATTTAGGCCAACTGGTGGTATGGTGATTAGGGCGGCTGGGTCCTTGGGCCAGTCCCAGGCCTGGTAGCTTGGAGAACATGCTGGACGCATGTGTGCTCAAAATCCGGAGAGGAAAGTGAAAGAGAGGGGAATATGAGGTGGCCATTTCTCCTCAGGGATGTTTTCTCACTTTCTCTCTTTGTCTCTCTCCAGTCTGCACACACTACCTATAGCAATTTTTTTTTTTAATTACGTAATTTAGTGCTTAATGTCTGACTCCATTCCAAGAATGGCAGCACCATGTCTGAGGCCACATCTGTCTGTTTGCTCACTGTCTAGTTCAGTATCTATCTGTACACTGTTCGCACAGACATTTCTGTTAGATATGTAATAGGTAGCCACTGCTTAGGTAGCTACACGTCTTTTACTTCTCCTTTCAGGATGTTCAGTGACTGCCCGTGCAGGTCCGCTTTGCCTTCATTCACTTGATGTTTGCACTTGCTCATCACAGGTGCAGGGACCATGATGTCCGGTGAACAGGAACAGGGGCCTTACTACGTGGGCGTGGATGTCGGAACAGGCAGTGTCCGTGCAGCCCTGGTGGACCAGAGAGGGGTCCTTTTGGCTTTTGCAGACCAGCCAATTAGGAAGTGGGAGCCCCAGTTCAACCACCATGAGCAGTCCTCTGAGGACATCTGGGCTGCGTGCTGTGTTGTCACTAAGGTAAGGCCAAACCCGTGGTGTCCTGTCCTTGCACACGCTCCCACTGGGTGCTATGGAGACATTGGGATAATTTCAAAAGCATAGCTGGGCATATCATAGGTCTTTCCTCAGAGACTTACATCTAGTGGCAGAGACTGATAGACAGCTGAAATACAATATGGTAAGTGCTGAGGGTGAAGTTAAGTGTGGCTGGAGTGGAGAAAAGAGTTAACTCTGAGGGTCTCAGGTAAGACAGGACCGAGGATGTGGAAGCTTGAGGTGTGACCAAATGTGGAAGAAGTCAGTGGTTATCATAACTAATATGTACTGTGCCATTATTGATTGCCAGGAGCAGTGTAAATGTGTTAGGATGCACAGACCCTTTAAAAATAGTGCTGTTACTGGGGCCAGCAGGTGGTGTGGTGCTTAAGGCACTGGACTCCCACATGACCAATTGTGGTTCAAGTCCCAGACCCAGCAGCCTAAAACTCATGCCAGGTGTGTGTGTATGTGTGCCCAGAATCCCAGGAGGGGACTGCAGAAGGTGTTGTAGCATGGTCATCTCCCCGTGGGGTGATTTCTCACTTTCCTTCTCACTGTCTTTGTCTCTTTCCAGCAAGCACATGAGTCTTGTGGCAAAAACAGCTGCACTGTTATTAAGCAGTGGTGTCTCTCGCCTCTCAATGCTCAAGAGAGGGGAGCTGTATTATGGGTGGAGGGAACAGCATGTGCAAAGGTGTGGGGGCATGGTGTGTTCTGAGAAGGCAAGGATGTCAGGGCAGACCTACATGTGCCATGCATGTGCCCATCTTGTATAGCCTTGGCTTGGATTCAGCCTGTTGGCATGGGAAAAGATTGATGCTGGACGACACTCACAGTATTTTGAAAGTTTTACTTGACTGATTTCATAACTGGTGATCAGGAACCATAGAGATTCTTTTGTCTTTTTTGTGGACAGAAAAATTAAGTGCTGTATTTCTTCTTCTCCTTGTTCCTAGTTTAGTTCCTTAAATATTCATGAGGTGCTTGGTAATTTGCAGATGGACAATTCACCATTCTGTCCTTATCGATCAGTCTGTTTAAACTTTAATGAGCTCTGGGCTGCTGTTAGTGCCCCCAGAGAAGAAGGTAGAGAGAAGAGGTGGGGGTGGGCAGCACCAGAGTATTCTAAGGAAATAAATAGGGGCACGTCTTCTCTTCTGCCTGTTTAATTCCTCTCTTCTCTCCCCACTTTCAGCCCCCACATTGTTGAGAATCTTCTGTTGTTTGCCCTTGGGTCTCCTTTGTTCTTCTAACATATAGCCTTGCTTGCCATTAAGGAAATGATCAAGAAGAAAATATAATCCCCTGATGAGAAACTACTTTTAAAAAGGTCTACTATAAGTACAGCTTGGTTTAATGGTAGATTTTTAATCATCTCCCAGTGGCGGCCAACTTGTCATCTATTTGAGCCCTGCTAGCCACGAAAGTGCTATGGCCATTTGTCCTTAGGGATGCTATCTCACTGTAGCAAACATGCATAAAGCTCTTGGGTCTTAGGCCATTCCTCTGACTTGGAATATGGCCAGAAGCCACAGGATAAGCATGACACATCTATTGGGAACATCATTGCTGGTGTGAAGTTTAGTGAGGGGAAACATTTGTGTATTAGAGAGATGTGTACCCACCATAGAGCACAGATTCCAGAGGCAGAGTGCATGATTGACATCCAAATGCCAACATTGATTAACTTGTCCATTTACTCGATAAGTTCCTTCATGTGTCTTGTCTCAGTTTCCTCCTCTGTAAAATGGGAATTATGGCAGTAGCCATCTCTATGTGGTTGTTCAAGAGTTCAATGAGTTAATATTTATCCAGTGTCATAACAGGGCCAGGTGGCAGTGCAGTGATAATGCAGAGACCCATATGGGAAGTTACCAGAGTTGTATCTTGGGATCTTCTCATATATTCTGTGTGCTCATACTTTCTCACGGTATTGACTGAGGGGCTGGGATGGCTGTGGTGTCAAGACCTCTTTGGGGGTGCTTTCTCTCTGTTTGCTGTAAGTAAATAAACAATCTTTCTAATGCTGTAACGATGTTTGTAAATGAATACATACTGTTTCCTATGTTGGTGTCAGTGATAACAGAAATGAGCAGATTATGGAGGAGAAAGAATTTCTCAGGTAAAATACTGGAAAGTCTAAGTCCATCGGGGTGGTACCTCTTGAGAACATCCACTCATTCTCTTTCTGGTTAGGGTTCCTTCTGTGTAAGATTTTGAATATTGCTCGTCTAAGACAAAAGGTGGTATAAAACATATCCTGGCCTGTTGTCATCTTTTTTTTTTTTTTTGGAGAGGTTTTTGCTATAGGGCACCTTTGTTCACCAGAAAGAGACAGAGAGACAGAAAGCAAGAAATCATCCCCTGGGGGGATGGCCATATCACAATCCCTTCTCCTCCATTCTTCTCTCGGGATCTTGGGCACACACACACACACACCTGGCGTGAGTTTAAGCCACTGGGTTTGGGACTTGAACCATGGTTGGCTACATGGGAGTTCAGCGTCATATACATTACACTAACTGCTGGTCCCACGACCTGTCTTCTTTTTTATGGACTCCAGGAAGTTGAGCATTTGAGAGCTGTTGTGTTGCTTCCTCTTCCCTAAATTATTCACATTGCCTGAGGTAATATTCCCCCTTAGTCAGATTAATAATAACAAAAATACAGTGTTGATGACGTTCATGGCAACTAACATTCTTTTTTTTTTTTTTTCTTTTTTTGGAGAGGGTTTTTGCTATAGGGTGCGTGTGCTCACCAGAAAGACAGACAGAGACAGAGAGACAGAAAGTGAGAAATCACCCCCCAGCAGGGATGCCACGCCACAATCCCTTCTTACCCATTCTCCTCTCGGGATCTTGGGCATGCACGCGCACACACGCCCGGTGTGAGTTTAAGCTGCTGGGTCTAGGACTTGAACTGCTGTCGACTACATAGGAGTCCAGTGACATAGCCATTATGCTAAACTGCTGGTCCCACAACTAACATTCTTGAGCACTAATCCTGAGAAAGTGTTCTGAATACTTAACTCATACTTTGTTTTATCCTCACAATAACCTTTTGAGGCAGTTTCTATTCTTTCTGTTTTACATATGGGGAAAAAATGGCTTTGAAGAAGCTTAGTAATTAACCTGAAGTCTCATGACTAATAGGAGGAAAGGATGGGATGCTGTGCCTACCACTGCCTCTGCCCTCATACTCTGCCCTGGTTTCTCTCTAGCCTTATTCTCTTCCATAGGACCCCTCCTTGGAAGTTGTCTGAATCCACTCAGAGTACTTAGGATTAGCCATTATGTGAAGCATCATGAGTTTACCCTGTTTGCTGTATAAGCAGACTGGGTTACAGGTGCCTTTACTTGATATTTCCACAGAGCAGGTGTCTTATTTATCTATATTTCTCTAGAGTTCCTCACCTGTAAAATACTCAGTTAATGTTTGATGATACATGAATGAATGCAATGTTCTGAAGTACTCATTGTCTGGAATGCTCTTCTCTTACCCTCTTCGTCTTCCCAGCTCCTGGGCACCTCAGGAGGTGAATGTAAGCATTACTTCCTTCTGGAAAGCCTGCCTTGATTGGTCTCTGATAGTTCCTGCACTTCCTTGTCAACCTTGCAAGAAAGAAGGTGAAAAAGCCCCTTTCCACTTGTATCATTATCTAGTCTTTATCAGATTGCATTTTAATTGTTGACTTGTTTGGTTCCTTTTAAACCATGAGCTGAATTCTTGGAGATATTCATCCATGTGTCTCCGGCCTCTAACACTGCTTGGCACGGATACTCAACTAATGTTGGATTAGTGGTACTTAGCATTGAAAACAAATGCAAAACACTCTGGTATCCCTGATCTTGTTTATGTGTGGCAATAACTATGAGGTAGGAAGGACAATTACCATTTTTCTCTGACATATGAGGAAATTGAGATTCTGAAACTAGCAAGTATTAGGGACAGGGGTAGGGCCATAGTGAGATGGCTTCAAATCCTCCTCTTTGTCCTATTCAGTACTCCTCCTAAAATTGATAGTCTTTATTGGGCTGGTACCTAGCATACCTAGAAGGTTCTGTCGAAACACACAAGTCATAGGGGATATAGGCTCTGATTTTAAGAGCTTTTATTCTTTTTTGGAGCCACAAACTGTAATTACTCCAACATAGTGAAAACATTACAAGTTAATGTATTATTGGTACTGAACTTTCATTAGGAAGAAGGAGAAGATAAGCTCGAGGACTCATTTAGTTAACCGATATTATCTTTCTTTCATTTAGTCTTCAAACACTTATTGAGCACCTAGTATGTACTATGCTCTTTGCTAAGCATGGAACATGTCTAGGGGAGATATACAAGGTCTCTGCCCTTAAAAATGAAACAGTGAAGTTGCGTGGTAAACACACACACACACACACACACACACACAGAGCCAATGGAGTACTGCTTGGTTCTATGTTGTAACTAGCTCTATGAGTAAATGTGAGAAGGGACAGAAGAGAATGCAGCCCATGTGGGACTGAGAAACAGTATTACTTAGAACCATTGTAGTTTATAGTGTACCCTCATATCCATTTGTCATTTCAAGGAAAGCAGGGAAGGGGTAGTTATCTGATTTTACAGTTGAAAAGAAAAAAAGAGGGTGACAGTTAAGTGGGTTTTTTTTCAAGGTCACTTATGTAGTATGTGATAAACCTGAACTCAGATGTGACAAATCTGTGCCGCCTTCTCATCAACACCATACACCTTCATTGTTTGTCAAATTTTATTAGTTTTCTTTCTTTTTGAAATTATTTAATTTTTTTTACATTTAATGTATATCTTTGCAGCATACAAAATAAATTTTCTCAGCATGAATGCACTGCATATCAGTCTAGTCAAAGACATTACCATACACAATTGTCATCAACAGATAATTTTCCATTATTGTGTCTGTTAAATGTTTTGCTTTTTTCCTCCCTTGATTCCTTCTCTCCCTCCACTTCCCACTCTCCTTCCACACTGTCTTTAGTATCCACAGTTGCTTTCCATTGGTTTTATACCAGTCTTTCAGGTTCTGCCATAGACTGCAGATATTCGGTGTGCATTCAGTGGGGACATACAATGCCCCTCTTTCATAGTCTGACTTGCTTCACTTAGCATTAAATCATCTGTATTCAACCACTTTCTATAAAACGCCAGGGTCTCACTGTTTTTTTTTTTTAATGACTGAGTAGTATTTCATAGTGTATACATGCCATACTTTCTCAGTCCATTCATTCATTCTTAGACATTTGGGTTGATTCCATGTCTTTGCAACTGTGAATAATGCCATGATAGACATGGATGTGAGAGTGTTTTTCCAACTGAGCACATTCCTATACTTTGGGTAGATATCCAAGAATGGGATTGCTGGATTATTAGAAGAGCCTAACTGATGTTCTCATATTTGTTGTTGTTATCCCCCTGATCCATTTGCCTTCTCGTGGGTAAAGTGATTTCTTTTTCTTTAATGCTAACCTAATCATGTCATGCTTCTGCTTACAACCCTTCAATAGCTTCACAATTTGGGTAGAATTCAAAATCCTTCACATGGCCTTCAGGGCCTTGTATGATTTGATCCTGACCTGCTGGACCTGCTGTCCTGGCTAATCTCACAATCCTTTCCTGGCTTTCTGCATCCTAGCCACTCCCTCTTTCTGACATGCCTTCTGAGGCAGAATACTCCCTATAGTCTCAGAAGATTCACAGTTTCTATCTTGTGCCTGCACTCTCTTCTGCCTCCTGCTAGCCTATTTAACTCCTGTTCATTCTTAGATCTGCACTAATAGAGCAGTGGCAAGCCACATGTAGTTATTTAAGTTAATTAGAATTAAATAAAATTAATCTTTGCTTATTGCAATAGCCACATTTCAGCTGCCTAATAACCAATGTGACTGGGGATTAATGCATTGGACAGTACAAATTTTTAACACTTCTATCTTTGCAAGAAGTGCCAGTGGCTAGTGCTCCTTAAAATCTTAGTTCTTTTGGTAGGAAGCCTCCTGTCCAGTGCCACCTCCAGCTAAGTCCTAACTTCATTTATAGTTTTCACAGTAGAATATCACATGGTTTGTAAATAATTCATTTCTTGATTAATATAAATCAATGCAGGACCAGCAGTTAGTGTAATGGCTATGTCACTGGACTCCCATGTAGTCGACCGTAGTTTGCGTCCTGGACCCGGTGGCTTAAAACTCACGCTGGGTGCGTGTGTGTGCATGCCCAAGATCCCGAGAGGAGAATGGAGGAGAAGGGATTGCATATATTACAATCATTATATAAATCAGTAAGAAAATATTGTATCATTGGAAAAGTCATGATGTATTTTTCTATGCAAAAATGCATCATGACTTTTCCAAAGACCCAGTAACAACATACATACAATGAAATAGGGTAAATAAATAATAGAAACTTTTTTTGGATTAATAGCTTCCTACTAGATTATAATCTTCTACTAGATTTTATATTTCAGGAGGGCAGGAACTATATTTTGCTCATCCAGAGCTAAGCATGCATTAGACTCAGGAAGTGTGAAAAAGAATGGAGGATTAGGCCCAGTCCTGTAGCACAGTGGTTATAAGCTCTTGTTCAATGGGAGTCAGATCCCACATGACTGGCCATTGTTTGAATCCCACTCCAGGTGGCTTAAGAAACATGTTGGGCTCATCTACATACCCTAATCTTGACAGGCTGAAGAAATAAGAGGAAAAGGTTTGTGGTGTGGTCACACATCATTGGGAGATGCTTTCTTTTTTTCTCTCTCTTTCATTATGGTGAGCACACACCCTCTGTCAGAAAAAAAAAAAAGAAAGAATGATCAAAAGAAATTGGGACTTTCTGAGCCAGCAGGTGGTATGGTGGTTACAACAGCTGGATTCCACATGGTGACTGTGTGGTTTGAGATGGTGACTTGGAAAACATGCTGGGTACTTTTGCATGTTTGCCCAAAATCCAAAAAGGAGAATGAAGGAGAAGGGATTGCTGTGTAGCTATCTCTTGGGGGTCAATTTCTTATTTTCCTCTCTTTCTCTCTGTTTCTGTCTTTCTCCAGTGAGCACACACACTCTATAGCAAACTATTTGATTTACTAGCTATTGTCTGATTCTACTAAAATGTAATCACTAAAAAAGCAAGTATATTTAAAATGTTTTATTCTCCGTTGTTTCCAGAATACTTAGAAAAGTGCATAGCCTGATCCTCGAATGGGCTTGATTATATTTGCTAAGGACCTACTGAGTGAGTGAATGAATTGTGTAGGTAATAGGAAGTGATAAAACCCAAAGGAGCTAGGAATTTCATAACTCCGTGAACAAAGCTGACAAAGGCATTCAGATCAAGATAGAAAGAATATATGAACAGCCACAGAGTATGCCACTCCAAGCCAGATTCTCTCTGTGAGGCCCCAGGCTTTGAACCCTTGTTCTAAATAGAACTGAAGATAAAACCAGGTATTCATCTGACCCTCCAGTTCTCAGTCTGGATGGTTTCTCAGGTGTACCATCTCCCCACAAATATGGCAGACTTGCTGATTTAAAACATATGCAGGACTGAACTAGTTCCCACAGTGAGAACAAAGTCATGCATAATCCCTTCTCCAAATATTTGTTTGCTGCCCTGTGGCTACAAGTTGACAGTTGTTAGACAGGGACCAGGTTACCAAAAGAGGTTGTAGAAATCTCCTCTGGAAATTCTTTAGAAGAGCAATGTGCTTTCTCTCTAGCCAGTAAAATTCTCTTGATGCCAAGCTGCTGGGTAAGTTCACTAGGCTGCTTTCTTCTTTCATTAATAAGATTGTAAAAAGGAACCCTAAGGTCATCAGGTTAAGTCCCAGGGGCATTCTGAGTAGTGTGACCCTGACAGCCATCTTTCTGGGAGGGTTCAGATGGTTGGGGAGAGGAGGTTGGAGAATGGGAATGGTTCTCAGCTGTGGATAAGCATGATCTTAAGATATTTCCTTGTAAGGCCAGGGAAATAATAATGACTACCGGCAAATCTGGTTTAAATGCATGTCATAATTATTCTCTTTACTTAGACAATAAAGATCTCTCTATTTTAGAGAAGTCTCTGTTTTAGAGGTAGAGACACTGAGCCTTTGTGACTGAAGACCATGGTTAGAATTTAGAGCTCTGTAGGGCTTCAGATGGGATTTATAAAATTGGTTGAAGAAATCATTTCCTTGCTTCTACTGGAAGGTTATTCCCATCATAATTCTTAGGAAGATTCGAGTCTATTCATTTTTTTCTATTGTTATTCCTGTATGCTGTCATTATTATATGTGCTCACATGACAGACAAAGCACACTGTGCTCACATGACAGACAAAGCAGTAGTTTCTACACACAACTAATAAGGCATTGAGTGTTTTTTTTTTTTCGTTTGTTTGTTTTATCTTTTACATTTTCTACAAAGGTTACTGGTTCCAAAATACTTTGAAACTCATTAAATCCTTTGTTCTTTACCTGTAAGGTATGCTTTACTCTAAGGGAACTGAGGCTCAGAAAAGTGGTAAAATTAGCACAGGATTACCTGATCCAGAGTGGTGGAATTGGAACCATTGATGGTTCTTTGGATCCCATTTCCCATGTTTGTTTCTATTCCAAAGCTATTCTGTGGTGAGAAGTTTGATTGAGTCATCTGCATTTTCTCACCTAATTCTACTTTTGACTAGTTGCAGACCTGTGTAAAATGGACTTACCGAAGTCAAACATGCACTCTCTGGGCTCAGAGGCCAGTAGGGCCACATGGCAAGTGCGAATTAGGGCTGGTTGATAGATCAATTGACATTTCCTATCTTCAAAGATCTGAGGCAGCTACTTTAATAACAGCTGCCAGATAATGAGCAGATCACACCTTATGTTACTGAATTCTCACATAACATCATTGGAAAATACAGGTATAAGTAATAGAAAAATTCAGCCCAAGTACTTGATTACCTGACTTATCAAAGTCAGGTAAGAAGTGGCAGAGCCCGATTTCAAACTCAAGCAGTCTGCCCCTAAAGCCATTGATCTTAACCACTGCTCAGTGATAACCATATCAAATTGGATGAACATTCAAACAGAAGAAGCCATGACCATAAATCCTATGGAGACATGAACCAGTAAGACAAGGGAGGGGTTGGAACAGTTGTAATCATGTCACGTTCCCTCAGCCACATAGCCAGGGTGGTAGAACTAGGATTTGAATCCAGGTCTTTGTGACTCATTGTTATAGGGCTATGCCACCTATTGAGGAGTGGATTTGTTCCTTATGCTCTTGTAAGTCTAGATGCTTCAGTGTGGTAAAGGCAAGCAGGGCATTCACCTGGTGGTTTATGGGGCATTGTCCTCCCTGGAGCACATGCCCTGTCCACAGAGTGACTCTCTTGGGAAGCAGGATATTCTCTGATGATAGAGGCCATCAGTACGGTGTAATGGAAGGAATACAGGATCTGAGTTTGAATTCTGACTCTGCCATCTACTGCCTTTGTGACAAGGGGAAATTCCTTAACCTCTCTATGCCTATTTGCACTCCCTTCTCCTTCCCAGGCATCCACATCTATCTTTCTTTCTTTCTTTCTTTCTTTCTTTCTTTCTTTCTTTCTTTCTTTCTTTCTTTCTTTCTTTCTTTCTTTCTTTCTTAATATGAAATACAGATACTGAGTGTTTCTTTTAGAGAGCTTTGTAAGAATTAAATGGCATTTATAAAGCATCTGGCACAGAGTAGAGTAGATACTCAATATATGGCAGCATTGTAATCTTCATTATTATATTATTTGAAAAAATGTAATGCTTTATTTGTTGGAAATCTCTAATATCTGTGTAGCTCTTATTTGAGGAACATGATAAATAGTAACAGATGAAATCCTAAGTTATATGTCTGTTATTCCCACATAGGGAACAAAAATAATTGTGCATTTGAAGGTGAATTTTACTAAATGGGAATGAACATTTCTGAGATTTAAAAGGTTATTGTCATATTTTAATTTAATGGGAAACGTTAATTTTTTTGGTCACTATACTTTTTCAAAAAAAGAAAACCAGGGGGACCAGCAGTTAGCGTAATGGCTATGTCTCTGGACTCCCACATAGTTGACCGCAGTTTGTGTCCCAGACCCGGTGGCTTAAAACTCATGCCGGGTGCGTGTGCGTGCATGCCCAAGATCCCGAGAGGAGAAAGGAGGAGAAGAGATTGTGGCATGGCCATCCCCCATGGGGGGGTGGTTTCTTGCTTTCTGTCTCTCTGTCTCTCTTTGTCTGTCTGGTGAGCACATGCACCCTATAGCAAAAACCTCTCCAAAATAAATAAATAAAACCATAGAAACAAAAGTTAAAAAAAACATATGAGTCAATCTATTATTTTACAACTTTAAAAATTACACAAACGAGTGAAAAATCTTCTATCTTTTCTACCAAGAGCTCCATCCTTAGAGACAACCACTCCTGTTAACAGTTTGTTGCATGTTCTTTTTTTGTTTTATCTTATTAATATACCATATATTTCCATTTTATCTTATTTTTTTCAAGAGGTTTTTGCTATAGGGTATGTGTGCTCACCAGAAAGACAGAAACAGACAAAAAGCGAAAAAATCACCCCCTGGGGAGATGGCCACACCACAATCCCTTCTCCTTCATTCTCCTCTCGAGAGCTTGGCACACATGCACATGCCTGGTGTGAGTTTAAACCACTGGGTCTGGGACTTGAACCGTGGTTGATTACATGGGAGTCCAGCAACATAGCCATTGTGTCAACTACTGGTCCCTCCATTTTATCTTTTATAACTGAACTTTTTACAAAATATTTAACAGCTTGAGGCATAATTTACACACCATAAAATCCTTCCTTTGTAAATGTATAATTAAAATTACATAGTTGTGCAATTATCACCATAATTCAATTTTGAAACATGTTATTTAAAAAAAAAAATTGTGCCTATTTCCCCAGCCCCCATCATAGATAACTGTTTATCAGCTTTCTGTCTTTATATTTACTCTATTTAGAAATTTTATATAAATGGAATCATAAAACAAGACTCCTGTCATTTAGCATGTTTTTAAGGTTCATCTATATTGTTGTTCCTATTCACATGCCTTGCCTTTCTCTTGCTGAGTAGTATTCCACTGTATGGATATACCATTATTCATTTAACATTTAGTTAAACTATAATGGATATTTGGTTTGTTTTCAGTGTGGGGGTATTTAAGTAATGCTGCTATGAATATTCATGTACAAGTCTTTGTTTTGACATATGTTTTCATTTTTCCTGGGTAGATACCCAGAAGCGAAATTGCTGGGTTGTGTGGTAAGTTATATATAAAAATGCCATGCACTTTTTTCAAAGTAGCTGTATTTTAAATTTCCACAGTAGTATGTGAGGGTTCCACTTTCTCCATAATTCTCTAACATCAGTATTGCCAGTGTTTGTGATTATGGCTGTTCTAGTAGGTGTGTGGTAGTATCTTACTGTGATTTTTAATGTATACTTCTTAATGACTAATGATGTTGAATAATTTTTCAGGTGCTTATTGGACATTTGTATATTTTCTTTCTAAATAGTTTTGCTATAGAGCATGTGCACTCACCAAAGAGAGACATTAGAAAGAGAGAAAATGTACCTCAGGGGGGATGGCCATGCACAGTCCACTCTCTTCTCAGGATTCGGGCACACATACATGTGACTGGTGTGGTTTTCAAGCTGCTGGGTCTGGAACTCAAATTGTGAAGTCATCCATGTGGGATCACCATGCCACCAACTGGCCCTATATATATATATATATATATATATATGTTTTAAAGTATATATATTTTTTCCATTAGTGAGAGAGATACACAGAGCCAGAGGCAGAGAGACAGAGAGACAACATCCCCACCAAGGGCTTGATGCTATTGTACAATCTACTCCTACCCCAGCCAGCCCTGGATCATGGGTACACATAGGGCCCACACACTCAGGGAAGTCTCTGGACTGTGAACCTGGGACCTGGGACCTTTGCATGTGACTTAACCTGGCTGAAGGTCATGCTTTATCAGTGTACCACCATTTGACCCCTGGTTTTCAACTGCTATGCAGTGGGGCCAGTCCAAGGTTTTGGTATTTTGGTTTTTTTTTAAAATTTTATCTTAATGGTTTGTTTTGTTTTGTTTGCATTTAGGAATTTAGTGCTAGTATCACTACCAGATAGTCCTTTCCCAAGAATTTTCTTGGTACCTTTATCTTAAACCAATTAAGCATAAATGTTTAGGTTTATTTTTTATATCTCTTTTCTGTTCTATTGATGTATAAATTATTCTTATGCCCATACCATGTTGACTTAGTAGTGGTTGTTTTATACTAACTTTGGAAATCAGGTTGCATAAGTTTTCCAAGTATGTTGTTTTCTGAAAAGGAAAGTATTTTAGGTTCTTCTGTGTTCTTTGCATTTCTCTACAAATGTTAGAAGTTTATCAGTTTCAATGAAAACAAAAACAAAACAAAAACTTGTTAGGATTTTAATAGGAGTCATGTAGAATCTGTAGATTAATTTCAAGTGATTGCTATGTTAACACTATGGAACTTTCCATTCTGTGAATATGTGTATTTCTTAAATTTATAGCTTTTTGTAGCAGTATTTTGCAGTTTTTTAGGGTATAGTTCTTAAACTTCTTTTGATAAATTCATTCCTGGGTATTTTGTTCTTTTGATACTATTATGAATATAATTATTTTCTTGATTTCATTTTTGATATGTTGCTAGTATGTAGAAATGTAATTGATTTTAATATGTTAATCTTCCTGTGACCTTTCTAATCTTGCTTAGTAGGTCTAGTAGCATTTTTTTTTAAGATTTTTCAGAGTTTATGATATATGTGATCATGTTATTTGCAAAGAAAGATATTTTAATTTCTTTTCTTATCTGTATGCTTTTAGTTTTTTTTTTCTTGCTTTATTGCACCGGATATAACTTAGAATTCAAGAACTGGTGGAAATGATGATTTTTGCTTTGTTTCTAATAGAGGGAACTAGTAATTTTACTATTAATATGCTCTTTGTCAAGTTGTGGAAGTTCCTTTTATTTTTTATTTATTGAGGTTTTTTTTTTTTTTTTGAGGAGTGGATGTTTTGTTTCTACACCTACTGAAGTGCTCATTTGGTGTTTCTGCTTTATTCTGTTCATATGTTTACCACATTCATTTATTTATAAATATCAAGCCACTTTATATTCCTGCTTGAGGTAACCTCATATGGTCATTGTGTATGATGCAACTTTTACGTCTTGTAGAATTTGGTTTATTAATATTTTGTTAAGGATTTTTTCCCACATTTTATTGAATCACTAAAGATCTTAATTAATTAAAAAACTTTCAATAACAAGCACAACTGATATATATTTATGAACACATGTCTGACTTTAGGTGTAAACTTCAGTGAGTAAACTGAACATAATATAAAGTAGCACCCTGCTGGGGCTGTCTAGCTTACTGCTGTCATTAAATAGGCATTTTTAATGCATTTTTTTTTATTTCAAGGAAAACAGTTTTAGTTTTAATAGATCGAAATAAAAAAATATTAAGAGAAATTTGCTTAAGACTGGAAGCCAGAAAAAGGTTAGGATTCAGTTCAAATAGTAAGTAGATGAACCTATCAACCGTTTAAGAGAAGGCAAAAAGCCTTAGATGTGGAAATCAAAGTATAGAAGATCAGTAGTGTTTTAGTCTATAGTCAAAAAATTCTATTTCCACCAGTTTTGTTAAGGATTTTTACATTCCTGTCCTGACATGGCATATTATCTGGAAATGTTATGGTGTTTTGTTTTTTTTGACTTTGGTATCAAGGTAATGCTGGCCTTGTAATATTTGCTTAAAAGTATTTCTTTCTTCACTGTGTTCTAAACAAGTTTGTATAGGATTGGTAATTTTTTCCTTAGTGAAGCCATCTGAGTATGGAGTTTATTTCATTTGTTTTTATGGAATGTTTTAAGTACAAAAAAAGTTTAGCTTTTTTAATTTTTTAATGAAGTTTTCTTTTTTATTCTTTTTTTTTTTTTTTACTTTATTCACGATAGAGCTTATTCATACACATGTGAGATTCAGAGAAGGGGAGAGAGAGGAAGGGAAGCACCCTCCACAATACACAAGTCAGATCACACCCCAGTCCTTCAGTCCATAGGATCTCGGGCCCTTGCAGGCATCCCCAGCACATTTCAAGCTGACTGGGCCGGCACTTGAACTGTGGTCACTGTGTAGGAAACAGCTTCTCATGAGCAGTGCGTTACCATTCCTTCACAGAGTCAGCTTGGTCTGGTTTCTCCTGAGTAGCGCATTGTTTCTGTGTCACATATCTGACCCCAATTTTAAGATTTTTAAAGAAAAAAAAAATGCTTCTAAATTTGTCGTGTGGCTTTTATCAATTGCCATAGCCTCCAATTTTTTAAAAATGATTTTGCCCAGTTTTATACTTTATTTTGCTAGGAGGATTTTCTGATATCTTTATACCACCATACTCAGAAGTTTCTTCACTACCTCTTTCTTTAAAAAAAAAAAAAAAAAAATTCTTATAGACAAAGAGAGAAGGAAAGTGCGAAAGTACCTTCCCTGGGGCTCAGTCATGCTGCAATCCCTTCTCCCCATCTTGCCCTCATTTTGGGACTTTGGACATGCACGCATACTCACCTGGTGTGTATTTTAAGCTGACAGATCTGGTACTTGAATCTGCAATTGACCATGTAGGATCCGACTGCCTTAACCTCCATGCCACTGGCTGGGTCCCTCTTTTTTTTTTTTTTTTTCAATTGTATTCTATAACTTACTTAATAAAAAGTAGTTTTGTTTTTCTTCAGTTTTAAATTTGTTAGAAGGCATGTGTGCTTGCTGGAGAGAGAGTAAGTGAGAAAGTACCTCCCATGAGAGATAGTCACATCACAGTCTTTTCTCCTCTCTTTCTTTTTTTGAAATCTTTGGCACTCATACACATGTGCCCAGTGTGTTTTTTTAAGCTGTCAGATTCAGAACTTGAACTATGTGGTGGGCCATGTGGGATCCAGCCACCTTAACCACCATGCCATTGGCCGGTTCTTACGGTTTTTAAATATATTCTTAGCAATGAGCAATGCTGCTGTTAACTTTCTGCCTATACATTTATTTACTTATGCTAAAAATTTCCAAAGATAGCCTCCTAAAAGAGGGATTACCTGGTCAAAAGGTATGCGTATTTTAATTTTAATAGATACTATCCAATTATTCTCCAAAATTTGCATTTAGTAACTACACTGTTAAGATAATATTCAGAAAATTTCGCTTCTCTATGTCTTACCACTACTATATACTATGGATTTTTTATACTTTTGCCAATATGAAAAGCAAAAATTGTTACATTTTTAACTTATCTGATTACAGTGGAGTTGGAAATCTTATGAAATGCTCTTTGACCATTTCTTTTTATTTTATAGGTGAACCTTTATGTCCTTTGCTTAGTTTTCAATTACAATGCTTTTCTTTTTCTCATTAATCTGTAGGATCTTTTGTTACTTTGATGATATTTGAATTTGTCTGATTTATATTGTAAATACTTTTTCTCTTTCATTTGTTTTCTTCTAGTCATAACTCTTCAAGGCTTTAAAAACTGGTATTATAATCTATGTCTTTATTTATTTATTTATTTTTTAACAGAAAGTTATACAAGGGATCAATTTAAAGCAGATTCGAGGACTTGGGTTTGATGCCACGTGTTCTCTGGTTGTTTTGGATAAGCAGTTTCGTCCTTTACCAGTAAACCATGAAGGTAGGACTATTCCTCTCCCCTTTTCTGGCCTAGACAGATATGACTGATTAACCCAAAGGACCCAGGTGGAACATGAGGTCAGACATCTGTTACCTCTGGTGATGAGATTTAGAGGTGGAGCAAAGAGAACAGAGATCATGTCCCAGAAGTTCAAAGCTTAGCTAGCCATCCATATGAGTGGCTGACACTGGGATCTGGATCAGGGAGAGACTTGGCTCTATCAAGCACAAGAGCCACAATAGAGAGCCTGATGAAGGAAGATTCTGGAAGCATTAGCTCAGAGTGAGTAGCCTTTAAACAGATAGATGGTATGGCTGTTTCTGGAGAGGGGAGTGTCAGTGCTTGCAGTTGCTTTCTGTGTGAAGCTCCTATTCCATGCTCATTTGAGTGGGTGAACCAAGTTCATTTAAAGGAATAAAACAGGCAGATAGGTCCATTTATCACACAGAAGCTGGAGACAGATGTCCTCTGTATTTTCAATGGTCAGACCAATAGACACTTACTTTTAATGATGTTCTAGACAGTGAGTCTACAGAAGTGAGCTGCAGCAAATGTCAAGCGCCACTTGAGGCAACCATCAGAGAGTTTTCACAGCAGGTGAAGTTATCCCTTTGGGGCAAGTTTAGCCAGTAGTACTAACACTAAGATTGCAAACCCAGAAGTCTATACTAGTTTGGCAGGTAATGTAAATGAGTAAAGTGGGCCATGATTGAGGAAAGTAATAGCACATGTGCAGAGATAATTTTTAAGTGATACTTAACTTTGACATGAGTGGACATACTAGAGAGTGGTAGAGACAGCAGTGTGCTGGAAATTGCAGGCGCTCTCTAGGGGGTAAGGCTGTAGGTACTGAAGTCAGCTGTTGTCAGGGGAGCCACTGCAGTCACGTTCTGGGCTTGGTTCTGTTTCAGAAACCTCAGCTGTAGACACTGATACAGTGCCCTATTCACAACTGGAGGCTGCAGTATAGCAGGGCGCACTGGGGCACACTGAAACTGGAGTTAGACAGGGACCATGTCTTTGTTCTTGCTGGCCGTGACACCTTGGCAAGTCACTCAACCTCTGCATGTCCAGTTTTCTCTTCTGAAAGAACTGGAATAATGAAACAGTAGCTTTGCTATGAGAAGTGAGAACCCGACACCTACAATGCTCAGAAAAATTTATTCTATCAGATTATGAATTATTCAAGTTAAGGGAACACATTCTACTCACTTCTATGAACCCAATGCATGAAATACTTAGTACCACAAATGACATGAACTGAAGAAGTATGCAAACGAATGATTAGAGCACAGTGGTAATGACCATCTTTTATACATGTACACTCTCTTTCACACACACACACACACACACACACTTCTCCCCTATTTCTTGCCACTGTTATTAGCACCTACTGTGTATCCAGCCCCGTAAGCACTAGGGCTTCAAAGATGAGTCTGAATAGTCCGTGTCTCAGTTGGCATTGTTCTGGTCCGGCAGGACAGAGCAGCCTCTGTCTGCACCACTTCAGAGAGCAAGGACTAAAGAAGTGGTGGTGAGCAAGCAGGCCTCCTGCAGCAGCAGCACCCTCTGCTTTCGTGATGTGGACAGCCACGGACCTGCCACTGTGGGGAGCTGTCAGTGCTTCCTTTATTGGCTTTCTTTAAGTAAAGGTCAGGTGAATATCTTCTGGGATGCTGTAGGTCAGGTATTTCTTTCGCTGATAGTGAATAGATGTGGTGTGCGCAGGCCAGAAATGTCTCAGAAGGTAAAAACGCAGAGAGCGATTGGTATGAAAGGGGTGGCTTTGGGAGCTGGGATAGAAGGATCTTGGCTCCATAAAGCTTAAGAACCCTGACAGAGAGCCTGATTTTGTGTGGGACTTCAGATGTTAAGAATTCTCTTTCAAGGATTCTGTATCATCTGATCTTAGAAAATACATGTCTTTCATTTGTATGTATGTATGTTTGTTTATTTTTAACTCCCTGTTCACTAGTATCAACTGAAGATCTTTTTTTGTTTGTTTTTAAAAGTTACCCATTCATGAGGCTTACCCCCAAGATTAGTATTTACTGTGTTTAGGATGGGGCTAGGGTCTCAACATTCTAAAAAAGTTTCCTCATTAATTAATGGGGATAGTCACTGGGCACAGATGAAGGGACAGTTAAAGTATGAGGAAAAAGGGGCAGGGTGGTTGACGAATGAACTTCCACATTGCCAGTTGCACTTCTGCTTTCAGATCCAGTAGCTTGAAACTCACACCGGGTGCATGTATGTGTGTGTATATGCCCCAAATCTTAGGAGAATGGAGGAGTAGGGATTGTGATGTGGCCATTCCCACTTGGGGGGTGGGTGGGTGGCTGGGGGCGATTTCTCTTTCTCTCTCATTGTTTCCCTCTGTCTCTCTGGTGAGTGTATGAGTCTTATGGCAAAATCCTCAATAAAAAAATCTGAGGAACCAAACACTTAAAGTGGAAGAAGAGAGTTCCTTGTTAAACCTGGATGCCACCTTTTTTTTTTTCTTTGTAGTTGAATTGCCTCTTGTTAACAGGCCCTGTATTAAAAGAGTAGCTAGGTTGCAACCCTAATTTTAAGTGTTGAAATAACTTTTTTCTACCTAAAAGGTTAAAATGTACTCATTTGTCAAATGTATCCAGCTGCAGGTGCCCCTCACCGGTTTCTGGCCTTTCAACAGATTATATTAAGGTTAGATTTTATCTGAAATTGGTTTCCTTGTGTTAGAAGATGAAATTAGAATTGTAAAGGTGGTTTAAAGGTTCTTTAAAGATTGTGCCTACTTGCACAGTAATCGTTAACTGGAATGACTTTGGGGGAAAGAAAATGGAGTCAGGAAGATTGTAAATAATCTAGTTGACATTAAAAACAAACCCATAAACTGGCAAAAGTGTTGCCATCTTTACATGCCAACCAAAAATTTAAAAACAAAATGAACAATTTAGTGTCAGAACTGATGGTTTTAGAACACTAACCCTTTCTATAGATAAGAATAGTCTCATTGTTTGCCTTTCTTGATTGATCCTTCTTCCTTTGAAGATCTAGATCAGCCCTGGGTTGGATAGTGGTGATGCTGCTGCTGTTTCCTAGTCTGCCACCCACCAAGCTGAGCCTGAATAGCTCTTGATAGGGAGAAAAGGGGCCAGCAGGTGTCATGGTGGTTAAAGTGCTGGATCTCACGTGGCCGACTGTGTGGTTCAACTTCTAGACCCAATGGTTTGACAGTCACTTTAGGGACTTAGGCCCATCTGCCCCAAATCCTGATGGAAAATGGAGAAGAAAGTATTGTGGCACAGCTATCTCCCCTTGAGGGTGATTTTTCTCTCTCTTTCTCTCTCTCAGATGAGTGCACATGTCCTATAGGAAAAACTTAAAAGAAAGAAAGAAAGAAAAGAAAAAAGGGTGATAATTGTGGTGGGAGGAGGGCTTACCACGCAGGCTGCTTGGTGCAACAGAAACCTCATAATTAGGTGCTTTTGGTAATTCCTAGTCACTTTTTTTTCCCCTTTAAGTATGGAACATATTCTGTGACGTGTTCAAAATATTAAGTGGATAAATGGGTGAGTAATCTGCCCCAAGTAAGCTGACTGGATAGCACACGTCTGCACCACCGCATGGTCTCCAGTTCTCTCATGTCATCTTCAGTGACTGAAGGCGACCACATCTTCTTGGCTCTGTGTTGCTGTCTCCACTGTATGGAACCTTTTCCTTCTTCCTCCTTCACCTGCCTAATGATTGGCCAGCCATTTTCAGAATTAAATAAAAGCTTTCCTGCCTTTTAGAAGTTCTCTGCAGCCTGAGACTCAGCTCATCAGAGCCTCCCTGTGCTCCTCCCCTGTCCTTCCCCATCTTTCCCCATACCTCAAACCTTGTGCTGGCAGTCACACATCCAGATACGTGGTTATACAGGACAGGGACTCTGTCACATTCTTTCTGGTATCCCAGCACCCAGCACTAGACCTGGTATACAGTCGATGCTCAATGAAAGATGAACTGAACTTTCTGTTGAGTCATTTATTTGTAATCATCCATAAGAACTGAAAAAGGATAAACTTCTCAGTTTTTGTCTAAACTGAAAATTACTAATTAATAGTCATAAATATAGTAAAATGATTCTGTACAATTCTCACTGTATTGTTCTGACGACATTCTGAGAGCCTCTTTCTGTAGACAGTAGTAGCTTATTGGTCTGTTTACTACGATTGGAAGTTTAGCAACATTCTTCTGTCCTAAAGTAGTAGTCCATACATTCTGTATAATAATTAAGAAGCAATAACAGTATCAGCCTCCCCACACACATCTGCCGCCCACACACGTAGGTGTATGCCTGTGTGCACACACCCACATTCCGATTCCTCAGTAGTGCTGGAATAGGATCTGGACATCAGCATTTTCAAAAGCTAGCCAGGTGGAGGATAAGGTTCCACATGGCTACTGTGAACTAGATTTTTAAGGGAATGAAGACTTTCTACTAATAATTCAGCCTCCAACAAAAGAGCTAGCGGCAGAAGAAGCCACGGGCCTTCAGGATAAGGTTCCACATGGCTACTGTGAACTAGATTTTTCGCGCGGCGCGCATGCGCGCCGCGCGGTTTTGTATTTTGTGATTTTTTTTTTTTAAAGAAGAACAGTAATTACAAATTTTTAATTTTTTAATTTTTTTTCTTTTTTTGTTGTTTTTCTCTGTCTCGTTTTCTTTGAACCCTGTAGCTAAACATTCAAATACTAATAGGGTTGAAATATTCCCCACTATCTTCTGAATCTGCTGCACCAGCAAGCACAATAGAACAGCAAAGAGATTCTGGATCACCTCTGTCTGCTTGCTCCTTAACATTAAGGCTGAACCTCCAGAATTTGAAAGAAAACACAACATTCATCAGATGACAAGAAATCACCGCCGGATCACGAGAAACATGGGAAAACAAGAAAATCCCTCTCCTCCTAGGGAAAAGAGTAACTCTTCATCCACAAGCAGTTCGGTGAAAATCATGGAAATGTCTGATAAGGAATTCAGATCATTCATAATGTCTAAGCTAACAGAGATGGAAGAGAAGAGAGATAATGAACTACTAAAGAGAAAGGAGAAAGAGATTGACGAGTTCCAAGAGATGAGGAAATTCCTGCAAGATCTAAAAGTGGAATTACACACTTTACAAAAGACTCAAACCGAACTGCTAGAGATGAAGTCTATAATACAAGAAGTCAAAATCTCCCTGGAAAGCATTAAAAGCAGACTAGATCATTCAGAAAATAGAATCTCAGATGTAGAGGAGAAAATGGCTGGCCTAGAAAAATCCACCATGAAGGCTGAGAAAATGGCACAAAAATTTGAGAATAATATGCGAGAAGTACTGGATACCATCAAACGTCCAAATATCCGGATAATTGGCATTCCAGAAGGTGAGGAAACCCATAAGGGCATTGATAATCTATTCCAGGAAATCCTGCAAGAAAACTTTCCAAACCTAGAGAGGCATTCAAAGATCCAGTCCCAGGAAATACAACGGACCCCAAATAGAATCAACCCTAGAAGATCTTCTCCAAGACACATTATAGCCAGGTTGACCAAAACTGCAGACAAAGACAAGATACTAAGATTAGCAAGAGAAAAACATCAAGTTACCTACAAAGGACATCCCATCAGGCTAACAGCAGATCTCTCATCAGAAACAATAAAAGCGAGGAGAGAATGGGAAAATATATTCCAAGTGTTAAGAGAGAAGCAGTTTCAGCCAAGAATACTGTATCCGGCAAGATTATCTTTCAGGTGGGAAGAAAAGACAAGAACATTCTCAGATAAACAAAACCTGAAAGAATTTACCAGCACCAGACCAGACCTCCAAGAAGTTCTCAAGGATGTGCTGTATCAGGAAAACTAAACGCAGATACATGGAAATAAGAGTCCAAAAACTGAGAAAGTAGCTAACTTAATCATAGGGACAAGTCTGGAGTTGAATACTATATCCCAGAATTTAATCAGGAAAATTGAACCAGAACAGAAGATAAAAGTATATGAGACTGATAGGTTCATGCACCTACCATTTGAACAGAATCCTAACCTGTTTCCGGGCTTTAAGCAAAGTTCCTTGGCGGTTCTTTGATTTAAGTTAAAACTGGTTTTCTTAGTAGTAACGAGGGAACTCACCTTTGAAAGTAGTCAGGTTATGTAGGAAATTGTGTGATCAATGCAATGTGGGTGGGAAGGGAATGGAGGACAATTTTGGACACTAGAGGTGGTGTGAGAGGAGGGTGGGAAGGGACAGAGGGTCAGAAAGAGGGGTGGAATTAATTCTAGCAACTAGAAGTGGAAATTTATATTTTTTGTAATGTGCATGATTGAGTCACTATGCAGTGTGTACTGGATGGGAGATCGCATTTTGTGTGCTGTGATGATGCCTAGAGAAGGAATGTAAATTGAGTTACAAAAAAGAGTTTCAGGAAAACAAAATATATCTATTCAATGACTGCAGTAGGATATGTAGCCCCAGTTAGGTGCTACTTGATAGGATGCGTAAAGTTAGACTTGTGCTCATGGAAATGTGTCACATGTGTTTGCTAGGAGGGTATTTGGATTGATGAGGGTCTTTGGTGATTCAATAAAATGTGGGGGGAAAATGGTATAGAAAGCAAACATAGATAACAGAGATAGTGTGGGAGGAGAACAGGAGGTGGCAGAGGGTAAGAGAGAGGGAACCAAGGATAGGGGGAAAAAAAGCAAAACATACAGAAAACAAGAAATGGAAGATCACTTGCTAATAATAACATGTTTGTTGATATGCTTGATTGAGACAATATACAGTGTACTCTGGATGGAAAAAAAAAAAAGAAATGGAAAATTGTTGATAACACATATGTTGATGTACTTGATTGAGCCAACAGACAATGTATTTTGGATGAAAACTTCATTTTGTATACTGTAATGATGTATAGCATATTAATGTTAAAAAATAAAAACAAATTAAAAAAAAAAAAAAGAGTCTAGGTATTCAGTGTCGTGACGAGAAAATTCAAAACTTAGGGATCAAATAAATCAACAGGAATGAAAAATGAAAAAAAAAAAAAAAAAGCTAGCCAGGTGAACCTAATGTACAACCAGGATTGAAAATTAGAGTTTTGAGCAATTTTATTATATATTATAATAGAGCCACTCTGCCGTTGGAAAAAATTCTTTGTCTGAGAGAAGTCTCATGCACTTTGCCTTATTTACTGTTTTGAAGTTTATTTCTTTCATGGGAGTGGACAGAGAGAGAGAGACAAGCATCTTCAACATTGTCTCACGCCGTGGTCTCCCCAGCCTTCTCAACCAACCAGGATCGTGGGTGCACACGCCTGGCATGTTCAGTCAGCCAGAAACTGAACCCATGATCTTCCATATGGATCTGGCAAAGCTTGAGCAGCTCATCACCTTTGTGCCATCAAGTGGGCTTTGGCCATTTTCAAGTTACTGCTGCTGTTCATGGCCATTCTGTGGGACCTGAGAGATTTCAGACAAACCAGTGACTAAGCCCTTTTTTGTTATTATGGTGATGACCTTATTTAGATATTTTTTGAGTTGACTTTTTGTTTATTTAATCCTTATTTCTCATGTATGTTGTCCAAATATTTAGAGAATACATTTTGAAATAGTTTTAATTAAAAAATGAATTCAATGGCTCCTAGACTATGATGGTAATTACAATGAGCTAATCACAGTGGTGTAATCATTCTATAGAGAATTTTTAGCCTAATAATGTACTAGACTAGTACATTAAATCAGAACTTTTATGATCTCTAGTAATGCCTGGAGCTGCTGCTTCTTTTTTTTTTAATTGATACTTTTATTTTTATACATTCATGCACTGTATATCATTACAGCTTGCAAAATGAATTTTCCCAGCATGACTTACATACACTATATATAAGTCCAGTCAAAGATATTCTCGTTCATGTTATCATCGACCGATAATTTTCCATTTTTGTGTCCCTTCAATGTCTTGCTTCTTTCTTTTTCCCCTTGATTTCCTTCCTCTTACCCTTTACCACTTCCCAACTCTTCCAACACTTGTGAGACTTTTAGTTAAAAACATTTTTTTATGGAGATAGGGAAGAGTAAAGAAAATGATAACCTCCTATGTACCCGCCACGGAGGATAAACAGTTGAAATTTTGCCATATATTTTCCTCAGGTCTTTTCCTTTTTTCTTTCTTTTTTTGTAAAAACAAGTAACTATTTGTTGGGTCAGCAGGTGGTGTGATGTTTAAGGTGCCAGACTCCCACATGGCTGACCATAGTTCAAGTCCCAGACACGGCAGCTTGAAAATCACACCAGGCATATGTGCATGCATGCCCCAAATCCTAGGAGGAGAATAAAGGTGGAATGTGGCCATTCCACCCAGGAGGCAAAGGAGGATTTCTCACGTTCCCTCTCACTGTCTCTCTGGCAGGCACATACGCCCTATAGCAAAACCCAAAAAAGAAGAAATAACTTTTACATCAGCCCGTGTTTCCCATCTTGCCTTCTGCAGGCAACCATTTTGCTGTGATTACTGTTCATGAACACCTTGTATGTGTCCACAATAATCTTTATGTGTTGTATTTTTAAAAAAACTCAGCTAGTATTATTCATGTTAATATGTATAACTCTATTTTACC
>NW_006159930.1:1791792-1816774 GCF_000334495.1 Tupaia belangeri chinensis
AAATTTGGTTTTCAAAGTACACCTCATGCATTTCCTGGCTGTGAGACTTTTGGGTACATCTTCAGCCTTGGAGAATGTTTGTCATTGCAAAACTGGAATAATAACACCTATAGCAGAGGGTCATTTTGTGTATTAAATAGGTTGATGTGTGTAAAATATTTAACAAGGACAAGGGAGACACAGATGCATCCTATAAACTAACATTTACTATTAGCAAGATAGTAATATGTATAGATGTAACACTGTAGCTATTTTGCTATTAAATAAAGTGTGGAAATGCCAGGTCAGTAACTGCTGGGTCCCCTCTTGTATTTCTCCACTTAATTTCCCCTTATATTCATTGCGGGTCTCTCCATGTTGTCATTGGAGGAATCAGAGGACTGCAAAGGGGATACTGGCTTGTCTATCAGTACCTGATGAATTAGCAGAGGCAGAGAAAGACAGAAAGGGGCAGTTAAGGGACCAGCAGTTAGTGTAATGGCTATGTCGCTGGACTCCCATGTAGTTGACCGCGGTTCAAGTCCTGGACCTGGTGGCTTAAACTCACGCCAGGCATATGTATGTGTGTGCCCAGGATCCCGAGAGGAGATTAAAGGAGAAGGGATTACAGCATGGCCATCCTCTCTAGGGGGGTGATTTCTCACTTTCTCTCTCTCTGTCTTTCTGACCAATGCACACGCCCTATAGCAAAAGCCTCTCAAAAAAAAAAAAAAAAGAAAGAGAAAGGGGCAGGGGCAGTGAATTCGTGCCTGTGCTGCAGCTGATCGAGCTAGGATGTGAGGGGCTGTGCTGCTGTTCCAGCTGGTTTTAAATTTACGCCTCCTGGGGCCCTACTATGTGATAGGTACTTACCATGTCCTTTGTGCTCATGTTTTGTTTAATGAACAAAGGATTTCAGTTCATCCTTGTATACTATTAAGTATCATTATCCCCATTTTATAGATGAGAATAGTGAGGCTAGAAGAAGTTTAATAGCTTTCTGAATCTATTTCCAACTGTAACTTAAAGTGGCAGCATTCCATGTGAAGACTGCCTACCTCTGAAAGTCATGCACTTCCTGCTCCACAAAATCAACCATTGGAAGGAGGGAAATACACTTGAATAAACCAATTTTAATTAAGCTAACTAGAAAAAGTAAAATTAGGAGCAGATAAATGCCATTAATTGTATCATACCATCAAAATATTTGATATTTAAAGAAGACAGATCTTAAAAAGACCAAGTACTGTTTAAGTATTATTTCATAGGTGCCCAGAGTTGTTTTTTTTTTTTTTTTTTTTTTTAAGAACAGAAGGGACAGGAAAGGAAGGGAATAAGTTGATGGAGAATGAATAATGGTAAAATTAATTGGTAGATTCTCACTGGTTTCAATGTAGTCTTTAGCCCTGGGGGATGGTCAAAGAACACCTTGCTGGAAGAGAAATCTAGGTACTCATCAGCTCTGCTGAAGTATCTTGACTTTGTTCATTCTTTTTCCTTTACTTAAAAAAAGAAATGCTAGAGGGTGTATGCACTTGCTAGTGAGAAAGAGAGAGAGGGAAAATGAGAAAGTACCCCCCAGGGGCTTGTCCATACCATAGTCTATTCTCCTCCATTCTCTTTTGGGGATTTTGGACATCTATGCATATGTATCTGGCATGTTTTTCAAGTCATTGGGTCCAGGTCTCAAACAATGTAGTTGGCCATGTGAGATCCAGCACTTTAACCTTTATGCCACCTGCTGGCCCCCTTTTAAATTGAATTTGCTAGAGGGTACATGTACTTGCTGGACTAGGGGTATAGAGAGAAAGTGAGAGAGCACCCCCTATAGGGGATAGCCATACTGTAGTCCTTTTCCATTCTTTTGGGATTTTGAAGCATGCACACATGCTTGTCTGGTGTGTTTTTCAAGTTGCTGGGTCTGGGACTTGAACCATGACCATAGTTGGTCATGTGGGTTCCAGGCCCCCAACCACCATGCCACTGACTGGCTCATTCATTCTTGATACATGAATTAAGCTGTGTAGCATTTTGTCCCCGAGAATCCATAATGACCCCCTTGAATGGGAAGAAAAAGAATGCATACCTGTCCTTACCTATCATTTCTGCTAGGGGATTCTCATCGAAACATCATCATGTGGCTGGACCATCGAGCAGTCAGTCAAGTTCAAAGGATCAATGAGACCAAGCACAGCGTCCTCCAGTATGTTGGGGGGTTGATGTCTGTGGAAATGCAGGCCCCGAAGCTTCTGTGGCTAAAAGAGGTGAGTGTATAAGAAGAGGAGAGGATATTTACCCTACCAGGGGATTCCATTAATTGTGAATGTGTATGTAGCAGGCACCCTGCTAAAGTCAGTTATGCTTGATGTTTCCCAGAAACTCTCTGAGGAAGATTGATTCCATTTTATTGATTTGGTTGTAGTTTAATCACTCTTGCTTCATATGCTTAACTCTTCCCAGGCATCGTGATAAGTATTTTATACAATACCTTTTTGAATCTTAACAACTACTCTGGGAAGTAGTTTTTTGTTTATTTTGTCTTGTTTTGTTTTGATGGAAGGGGATATCTCTTTCATAGATGGATAAACTAAAATTCATGGAGATAAACCAACTCACCAAAGTGACCCGACTATTTGGCAGAGCCAGGATTTGGACCTACAGCTGGCTGACTCTAAAATTGTTTCTCTTCATATCCACTATTCTGCTGAAGTTCAGAGAGGTTTGTTCCCACTCTAATTAGAAAGCAGCAGACCTAGGGTTTAAGTCCAGATTTTCTGTCCAGCAGCTTTCTCTTCTATATGCTTTTAGCCTCAACTTATTAGTCTTTGGCCATATTGACATTTTAGTGTATCCCTTTGTCATCTCACCTGCATTTGAGTTTCCATGTTCTTGAGTGATATGGTGATCTCTGGTTAGAGCACTTGCAGGTGGTTCTCATTTCCAGATGTGAGGACTTCTTTATGAAGTGTGGAGAATGGTGATGTCAGCTTAATGGTTCCCATTAGAGATGGATGTGTGAGAGAGTTCAAGTCCTTTGGGAACCTTGGGGACTTGAAAACCCCTAGGTGGTCTGGTGAATAGAGAATCCATCTCTTGAGCAAGACCTGGCGTGATTCATTTACTGGCTGTGAGGTTTCGGGTGGGCTGAGTCTTCTAATTACTCAAACTACATGTGGAGATGGGGAAGCTTAATAAGCTCTGAGATGGTGCCCTCAGATTGTCAGCATGGAGCGGGAAGGAGGTAAGTAAAAAGGACTTCAGTCATCGGGATAGTTATCTGTTTTATATATTGAGCTGTTTGGTAAATTGTAATTTTCAGAAAATCTTATACTATGGTTGCTAGGAGTTGAAAAACACCAAGTTTCTTAGGAGTTAGGAGTCTGAAGAATTTGCTTCTGACTGTCAACAAATGTGTACTTTGGGCAAACCACTTCTTATCTCAGGCCTCACTTTTTCCATCTATCAAGCAAGAGAGTTAAATCAGATCACTTTGAAATCCTGATCCAAATACATGCTGACACACAAATCAGAGAACTGTTCTGTATTGACCCCACACTCTATTATGTGTTTTGTAGGCATTAATGAATTTAATCCTAACCAGCTTTGTCTAGTAGATAGTATGGAAAACTGGGGCTGAGAGAATGGTTATATGACTTTTCCAAACAAACAGCAGAGCCAGAATTTAAATGTATGTATCCTGGGGCTCCAAATCATCTTGATTCTATCTTGTTAGGCAGTACTAAAATATTTCCATGAAGCGTGCCACTTGGGGAGGACCAGAAATGAGTATAGTGGTATTCTTCAAGCTGGCCCAAACTTGTTGCAAGAAAAGATGTGTTTTGAATGTATCACCTTTTTGACAACAGAGAAGGAAGAGCAGTACTCAGCTCAGGAGGAGGATCGGGCAGAGGGTCATCTGCTGTGTGCCCAGTTTGGGCTATATATCCCAGGAGGGCTAAATTAACATCTGCTATGAACTTCTTAGGATGCTTACCATCTTGCTGATCAAACTCAAGATCAGAATATATTAAATAACGCCCATGGCATGTTTGGGACATTCTAGAAGCATCTCATATTAATTCATTTTAAAAAAAAGCTATTCCTTTCAGAATTTTCTGGTTAAAGCTCTAAACATTACCTCATTGTGTATTTAACTACCTGAAAGTTGAGCCCCAAATCCATTTGTTTTTGCTTCTTTGGTAAGCTTGGAGAATTCATGCAGAGGATCTTAGTAGTTTTAGCTTAATTGTAAATTCAAGATTAAAGATAATTCTAAAATCACTTTTAGCATCTTATCTACAGAGCCTTACCAAAATGTCTTACAGTGCTTCTCAAACTTTAATGTGTAAATGAATCACCTGGAGATCTTGTTAAATCACAGATTGTTATTCAGTAGATCTGAGTAGAGGCTGAGAATTTGAGAATTGGCATTTCCAACAAGTTGCCAGATGATCCTGATATTGCTGGCCTGCAGTTATAATGCTGCTTTTATTATTATTATTATTATTTTTATTTTGAATTTTGCCACCAAGTGTTTCCCACAGAGAGACAGAGACACACACAGAGAGAAAGGAATATCACCCCCATGGGGCATAGTCATTGATGCAATCCCTTATCCTCTTATTTCTCTCTTTTGGGACTTAGGTCATGCATGTGTATGTGCCCAGCATGTTTTTCAAGTGGTCAAGTCAGTACTGCACAGTCAGCCATGTGGGATCTAACTACCTTAACCACCAACTGGCTCTACTGCTCTAAAGGCCTGCTCTTGCACCTGTGGAGAATCAGGAATGTATCTTTTTTTAATTCATTGATAGAGACACAGGGAAGTTAGATTCAAAAGAGCCATTCAAATGCACATTCGAAATAAGAACATGAGACTCTTGGAACACAGCCACACATTTGTTTACATATTGTCTGGACCTGTCTTTGCATTACAGTCACAGGGCTGAGTAGTAGACAGAAACTTAAGGACCTGCAAAGCAGAAAAAAATGGACATCTGCTGGGACTTACTAGATGAACATGTTTTTCTGAGTGGGGAGAGCTGTGGATTAGAAATAAATGTAATAACAAATACAGAAAGACAGACGAGTATAGAAAAGCGAGGATTGGGTGGGCTCAGGTTCTTTGATGGAGAAGTTGTGACCTCTAACCCGGCTCAGGTTTATTCTTTTAAAGGGCAGAAAATAGGGTAAGAGGAAATAGAACACAAAGCCAGTTGTTTTTGGATGTAAATTGTCTGAAGATGTGAAAACTACTGGCGCCATGTAATTTCTCTAATATTTTTTTGGGGGAGAAGCTGATAAACACATGTAGCTTCCTTTAGCCTTATACTGCCTTGCAATTTCAGGTTATCAGGTATCAACAACTGGAAGATAACCAGTAACAACAGGTAGATAGTGCTTTCGTATGTAAATACCCTCAATAGCCATGCTAGAGTAGCTCACTGAATCACATTTGTGCATGGGTCTAGAGGTCACATGTTTTCTCAAATTGTCACTCTCTACAGACATCTAGAGAAAAAGTATGCTGACCCCTGGTCTTGATGATGCAATGCATTCTGCCCAGAATATTCTTTCCTGTGCTCATCACTGATTCTTCCTTATCGTTTAGCTTTCAGCATTATGTTTGCTTCCTTAGAAAGGACTTTCCTGACCCTCAAATAAATCAGAAGTCTTTTGTCATCACACTCTTAATTTTATTGCATTACATCTTTCATAACTTGTAATGATATGTCAGTTTGTGGGATGATTTGTAGAATCCTTGTCCCCTCCAGCTGTTGCACTCTCAGGGATGGAGATCATATTCATTTTGTTCATAGCTTTGTCCTTATCAGAGGACTGGCACATGGTAGGTACTTGAATGATCTGAGTACTCCATTGAGGAGCTTTTGAAGTATTCCAGGTGAGAACTAATGAGACCTGAGTTAGGTACTGTGGGATGGAGAGGAGATGGGCTTCAGAAACCTTGAGGGATGATATCAACAAGACTTGGAGATTGGTTGTCTCTAAGGGATGAGTCAGATGGAGGAGTCAGAGTAACCACTCACTTCAGTATGGCTATAACTCACGTATTCCTTCTCCTTAGCCTAGAATCAGATGTCAGATGGAGTTGGGCAGGGTTTGGAGTTCAGACTTCCAGAAGACAGACGAGATGTGCTAGGACCACCATGGCCCTTGGGCAAAGTCACTTGGGTCCAAGTCTTGCAATATGGAATTTTAATCATGTCCTTTACACTTAAGGTTTATGTGTTTCAGGTTGACGTATGTCCTTTTAATAAGAATTGTCAGATAAAAGGAAAAATACCATTTGAATTTTTCATAACCCCCAGCAGTCTGGCTTTTCCATTTGGTCTCAATGATTCTGACTCTCATCTTAATGAAGGCCAAATGTAAATTCTGTTCTGTCAAGCAAGAGCAGCTGGAGCCTCCTATCTGTATAAACATGAAACATTGTAGGGTAACAAGGTGCAGACCGAGGAAGGTCAAGAAAGTTAACGGGCTGATGCTGATCCTGACAGCTCAATGTTAATGGAAGATAATTAACGTGGCTTGTACAGGCTACGTGGAGCTATTCCAATGTCTTTTAACTCATTTCCTCTTTTTGCCATTGTCAGCAGAGCAGAAAGCTAATCATTTTATAGTCTGAGCTTTTCATCGTTCATTCCAAAGGTCTGAAACCAACTGACTGGAATGTCAAAGGATTTCGTTGATGGGTTGAGCAAATGTATCTGCCCCTAATGTCTACCCAGTCCGTGTTCTTCTGATAACATATTGGGAAAGTGAGTAAATGTCTCTCTAATTCGTTCTAATTAGGAATTCTTCGAAAACCTGGGAGTTAGGATGCCTGGAGAGGTAGTATTTTGGTAAGTTCCTGATAGCTATGAAAAATCTCAGTTGAGTGTTTTGTTGTTGGAGAAGAAAACTCTGCTAAAAGTCATGAAAGCCTTGTTACTCTAGTCCTGACTATAAAGTAAGAGACTTGCCCCAGCTAATTTTTACCAGTTTATCTGGCTTTGTTATTTCATTCCTTTTGATGGTATAATAACATCTTTTCCCTGTTCTAAGCTTTATTCTAATCATGAAACTCTATAAAAGAAACAATACACTTTTTTTAGATTATTTTTTTTTTTTTTAATGGCAATGTGGTAGAAACTATAGTCTCTCAATTAGTTACTCTGGCTTAAATTTTCACATATAAGTCTAGTATTGTTCACATATATTCATTAAGTCTTACCAAATTATAAGATACTGAGGAACTTCAGGAAAAATAGTACAGTTTTGTAATAAAAAAAGTTATAGTTTTTGAAGCTAGACATATTTGTACTTAAATCTTTCTCCACTTTTCACTGATAATGAGACCCTGGATAATAAGCTAAATCAGCTTCTATGACTCTCAATGTGCTGATTTAATAATAATATCTGACTTTTGGATATACTATAATTTAGTAAGATTTATTTATTCTTTTATTTATTTATTTATTTATTTTTACATTTTTCCACATTTACTTTGCATATCAAAAAATTTTAGCTCATACTCCATAGTTCTGTTTTTTTCTTTGGAGAGGTTTTTTTCGCTATAGGGCACATGTGCTCGCTAGACAGACAGAGAGAAACATAGAGACAGAAAGCGAGAAATCACCCCCCAGGAGGGATGGTCACGCCGCAATCCCTTCTCCTCCATTCTCCTCTCGGGATCTTGTGCATGCATGCACAAGCACCCGGCGTGAGTTTTAAGCCACCGGGTCCGGGATGTGAACTGCAGTTGGCTACATGGGAGTCCAGCGACATAGCCATTACGCCAACTGCTGGCTCCCTGACTCCATAGTTGTTGACAGTTAATAAACACGTTTTAAAATTTCAAAATACTGAATTTTAAAGATAATGTTCATTTATTTAATTTTATTTTATTATTTTAATTTTCTTTAGGGCACGTGCACTCACCAGAAAGAGACAGAGAGAGAAAAAGTGAGAAAGCAAGTCGTCAGGTCTGGGACTCAAACCACAGCTATGTGGGATTCTAGAACCTTAACCACCATGCTACCTGATGGCCCCTAATAAGATGTTTATAAAGTGACTAATACAGCAGATATTTTAAAATAGTTTAGTTTTCACTTGCATTATGTTAAAAATGTTTGTCTCTATTGATGGACATTTCAAGAGTCTCCTATCACCCACTGAGAGATTTTAAATATTAGAATATCATATTTCACAGAGCTGGCCAACATGAATGATATGTTTTTCCTGTTTGACTGGTAGCTAAGGAAAGCATCTATGAACCACCATCAAGCTGTCAGAGACAGTCATAGAACATGGACAAGAGAAGAGGATAAAACATATTTTCAGAGTCACTCATTCATCTGAATCACCCACATCCTATGTGCAATACCTACACCGAAAGACAGCCAGCTGTAGAGCAGATTAGTTTGTTAAGCACCTTTTTCTTTTTTCACTCTGAAATTCACTCATTCCTCCAGCCCCAGAATTACTGTGTTTCACAAGAATAATTTTATTTAATTTTCATATCAGTTTTGTGGGATAGATAATATCTCTTTTCACAGATGAGGGAACTAAAGCTCAAAAAAGTTAACCGACTTATTCACGGTCCCCCCCATGTAAGCAGACACATATCAAGTGCCACTCCAGAGCTCCATTCCCCCATCAGCTATTTATGGGAGCCTGTGCAGTTCAGAATGGGAATCCAGAAGTGTTCTCCGCCATCATGAAAGTACACTCTGATTAAAGAGGAAAGATAACAACCAAGTAATAAGAACAGAACAAGACAATAGATGCAATTAGTAGCTAGGGTGTACATAGTGCTTACTACATATCAGGCACTTTCCCAAGCATTTTACCCATGTTAATTCATCTAATCCTCATAACTCTATGGCCCTTCAGGTGTTTGCCTTACTGGCTTGGCATGAACTAGTAGTCCAAGGAAGAAATTTGTAGGCAGTGGCTTCAGGAGGATCTCAGGCTGAGAACAGTGGTTATTGGGCTAATTTTTCCATTGAACCAATGTCAATTGAATAGGTCCTGTGATAGACACTATACTGAGCATCAGGGATTCCAAGGCGAGTGGGCAAGACAAGAACCCTGGCTAGGCTTCTGGGAACTTAGGGTCTAGAGGCAGAAAATAGACATAGACACACATACACATATACACACAAGGTGACTTTGTTTTCTGGAAAGTGTATGAAGGAAAAACACAGATGAACAGATTCGACTTGGCTAGTGCTGGTCTCCCTTGGAAGGATTTTTTTTTTTTTTGTCTTGAATGTTGAGAATGTGGGGAAAGAGGAGCTGCAGATGCCCTGTGGGAAGGACAGCACCTTGTTTGATCAGCCAAGGAGGTCAGCAGGGTGGGGAGGGTATGGTCAGCTGTAGAATTGTAGCAGGGGATGGACAGATGGACAGGAGCCAGAGCTTGCCACAGCTTTAGGCTATGAGCAGAAATTTATATTTGATTCCAAAGAGCAGTAGGAAATGCCTGATGGGCTTTAAGCATAGGTGTGACATCTATTTTATGATTTGGAAAAAAAATTCTGGCATAGGTGCTAAGTAAATGGTAAATATGTGTAAAGCAGCAATAAAGTTTACATTGTAATGTTAAGGGAGGGAAAAAAAGACCGAATCTGCAACCTTTTTTTTTTTTTTTTTAAATTTCTGAGAGTATGTATACTCACCTCACTAGAGAGAGAGAGAGAGAGAGAAAGAGAGAGAGAGAGAGCTCCTCACAAACTGATGTAGTTATACTGCAACCGTTTTCCTTCATTTCCCCACCTTGTCACGATTTTGGGCATGTGTGCCCACACCTGGTATGCTTCCCAAGCAGCTTGGATGGGGATTTGAACTGTGGTCAGCCATGTGGGATCCAGCTCCCAGTGCACAGTGCTTAACTGTGTGCCACAGGGTAAGTCCTGAATGTGCAATCTTATTAAATATATTTATTTTAAGGAGAGATAGGCAGATTTGAGTCCTGGACCCGGTGGCTTAAACTCACGCTGGGCGTGTGTGTGTGTGTGTGTGTGTGTGTGTGTGTGCGCGCGCCCAGGATCCCAGGAGGAGAATGGAGGAGAAGGGATTGCGGCTTTCTGTTATTGTGTTTCTCTCTGGCGAGCGCACACACACACACACACACACCCTATAGCAAAAACCTCTCCAAAAAAATAAAAAAAGAGAGACAGGCTGTATACACAAAAAAATTAATCACAGTATCCGTGGTTGGAATCCTTTGCTATTGTGATAGCACAATGCCCAAGCTTTTATCACTTCTTAGTAATTTTTCATTAAAAACTATATTGTAGCTAAACTTTCTGGTTAACAGCATTTGTTTTTTTAGCAAAGATTTTTTTTCTTTAGCATATTTTCCTAAAAAGCAATATACTAGGGATTTCACATGTAGACTTTTATCTAAGTCCCTTAGTGACACGGTATTTTTATCCTGTTAGACAGTTAAAGAAACCAAAACTCAGAGGGCTCAAGCAGCTTCCCCAGAGCCACATAACAAGTGAGAGGTGGAGCCAGGATTCTCATCTAGTCCAGCCTGACTGCCCTTCACCTTCACTGCTGTTCTTTCTTCTTCGTCTTCTTTTTTTTTTTGGAGAGGTTTTTGCTACAGGGCGCGTGCACTCATTAGAAAGACAGAGAGAGACAGAAAGACAGAAAGCGAGAAATAACACCCCGGGGAGATGGCCACGGCACAATCCCTTCTCCATTCTCCTCTTGGGATCTTGGGCATGCACGCACACGCACCTGGCGTGAGTTTAAGCCACCGTGTCCAGGACTCAAACTGTGGTCGACTACATGGGAGTCCAACGACATAGCCACTATGCCAGCTGCTGGTCCCTTCACTGCTGTTCTTAAAGGGCAGTTTTCTCCACCTGCCAGGGCTGCAGGCTGGCAGCCCACAGGCTGACTCTGGCTCTCCGATCTTTTTTTTTTTTTTTTTTTTTGACACACCCTGTACTCAGGAAAAAGCAAAACAAAACAATTTTGAATTAGTTTCCAACATTTAAAGACTAATATTTCATATAAAATTCATATTTTCTGTTTCTTAAAACAAAAAACAAAAAACCCCAAAGGAACCTTGCAATGCAGGTTCCACATTTCCATGTGGAAGGACTCGGCTAGAGCTGTGCTAGGGCTGCCCTTTAGAAGGGGGCTGTGTTCTTCATTTCACAGCCATCACCACCCAGCCTGCTGCCCTCATTTCAGTTTTCAGCCCTTCCCCTCTGGGTATTTGAATTTGAGATCCAGGCTGTGGGAATTTGTTCAAGAAATCCATCATTACTTTTCCTATAACAAATGCTTAGAGAAATGGAAAGACTTTCCAGATGGTGAATTTCTTGGTCGGTGGTTCTAATGATTCCATGCCCATGTTCTCTCACACCTCTGCGTCTTTGCTCAGGTTTTTCCTTCTGCCTGGCAAACTTGTAATAATTTCTTCCTTCACTTGAAAAACTTACACTAATTGCACCAGACTCAGCCTTTACTCTTCCAGGAAGCCTTCTTTGACTTGCTCTGTCTTGTATCAACTAGGGTCTGGCCCTCGGTCTCCTGTGGTGTCTTCTGATTCTCTCTCCCATAGGGTCTTTTATATTGCATCATGCCTTATTTATCTCAGTGTCTACTGTGTAGCATTTCGCTTTAATAACTCTAAATATTTTGATGGGCAAATGAATGAGTGGATGAAATTTTTATACCATCCATCATGCCATTTTGACCAGTAAGTGTGTCTGTCCACATTTCAGTCCCTGGTCCATCCACTGCATGCCTAGCATAAGTTAATTTCCTTTTCCCCATTGTGGAAAACTAAGTTTGGTGTGTTATTGCTCCTTTTTGCCCAGAGCCACCCCTTGGCTGCAGTCCTGTTATCCAAGTCACAGCTTATTTTGTCTTAAGGGCAGGCTCTAGACCGATGCAGTAACTCCTCTGGCCTCCCCCTGTATCTTTGGACTCCTGCAGTAGATACCTCTGATAGTCTCTTTGGACCCTGCTCCCAGAAGAATTCAAGACTCACCTACAGAATTAAAAAAAAACCTCTTCTTTATTATGTTTACACCAGGGCACTGTCGTATATTTGGACCAGATTCTTCCCAGCCTTTGAGCAATGTGGACAGTATTGTCAGCTGTCGTTAGGGCATCTGTTGTGGATTTTCTCTCCAGGTGGTCTGCCCATAAACTGGGCTTGTATCTAAATATACAGAGCGTTGAGGCTGGTGGCCTGCCTTCACCTACTGGGGCAGTGAAGCCTTTCCTTATCATTCTTATATTTGCCAAATGTGTGCTGTATTCGTTCAGTTTTATACTCCAGCAAAGAAATTTAGAATACGTACAAGAAACAACAACAACAACAACAAAATCACTGGGCTTTCTATCTAGTAATATGTCAGCTGTAATTATAATGCAATGTTTTGTACTTTGCTTTATGCTTATGGTGTTCTTTCACATATATTTCCTTTACTTGTTCTATGACTTGGCTTTTGAGACAATATTGCTATTTTCCACATTTTATAGATGACTATAATCAGCCTCAACAAGATGAAATGACCTGTCCATAGGTATCAAACTGGGTCTTAATGAAGGTCTTTTTAGCTCCTAAATCCTGTTTTGTTTTTCTGCAACAGCATGTTTCTTTCTCATCTGGGTTAGTGGGTTCTTATCTCTGTAAGAGCAAGGACCAAATCTGTTTTATCATGCCTTGCTGTTCTAACTCCAGAGCCGAACACAGTGCTCGGCATTGAAAACATGTTTAATAAAAATTTGCTCCGCAAATGCTGTCCTGGTTAGCCAGAAGCCTTACTTAGACTGTAGTATTATCGACCACATGCCCAGCCTCCTTGCTGCTGACCTTCCTGACTGCAGGAATGTCAACTACTTGGAGTTTGTAGTATGACCAGAAGGTGAAAGAAAGATGGCAAAGTTAGGCTGGCTTCATGCCCACATGGTATAATTTGATGTTGAGAAGAAAAAAAAAAAGGACACAAATGTTTTTTACAGTGGCTAAGATGGAGGTTACATATATTGGAGGGAAATACTGTCTTAGAGAAGACACTAGGAAAGACAGGATATTTAATGTGTGTAGTGATAGAATAACTCTTAGCATATGAATTGTTACCTTACCATCTGGTGGCCCAGATGTTGACTGGGGCAAGAACTCCGAAAGATAAAAACTGGGATTCCTCGGGAGGACCAAGTAAATTTCTCGTAACATCTGAGTCTTTTACTTTTCTGTTTCCTCCTGTTATCATCAAAATGAGAATAATTATTCTGCTATTGTGGGGTAATTGATGAAACAAACTTTTGTCTAGTACCTACTATTTACACAGTCCTGTGCCTGGTAATGGGGATATTCGGAGAAAGCCCTTTATTTCAAGAGCCTCCCATGTCTAAGACCAAGAGCAAGAGGCTGTGGATGCCATTTTTCCTGCAATATATTGTTATAAAAAATTTCAGACAGAAAAAATTGAAAGAATTTTACGGTGTACTCTCAGAACCATCACCCAGATTCTGCCATTAACTTTTTTTTTTGGAGAGGTTTTTGCTATAGGGCACGTGCATTCACCAGACAGACAGAGAGAGACAGAGACATAGAAAGCGAGAAATCACCCCCCAGGGGGTATGGCCACGCCGCAATCCCTTCTCCTCCATTCTCCTCTCAGGAACTTGGGCACGCACACACACGCGCCTGGCGTGAGTTTAAGCCACCGGGTCCGGGACTCAAACCGCTGTTGACTACATGGGAGTCCAGCGACATAGCCATTACGCTAACTGCTGGTCCCCTGCCATTAACATTTTATTGTCTTTTATCAATTATATAGCTATCTCTCTGTACTTTTACCCATTTATCAGTACATTTTAAGGTTTTGGAATAAGATGGGTCATCATTATGCTTGTGAAAGCAGTTTGAAATATTAATAATCCTTTACCTTCCTGAGATAGTAGTACATTCTAGTTAAGATACTGACTTTATTTGGTTGCTGTACAAATATATGATAAACACCTGCAGTAGGCTTTATTAATATCTACTATGTACTTTTATGTTTTCTAGTTCCTTTGGTTCTTAGGAAAATCCTGTGAGGCTAATGTTATCACTCACTCTGTGATGATAGATGGTGGAGCTGAGGATGGAGGGAGTTAAGTAGATAAGCACATCTTAGCGCTGTTACCTTTGGGTGATGCTAGAATACCAGGCTGGATTTTCTGGCTCTAAGAAATGGATTTTAACAAGAACTGTAAAGGTTAGCTGGTCAAACTGCAGTCTTTGTTAAGCAGGTACTTTTGTCTACTCTACAGATGAGAGAGATAGAGAGAGCCAGTTTTTATTATCTAAGGTTCAAATTCCAGATAACACATTTGTCTGACCAAACTTTTTAGAAAGGAACGCTAGAAGAAAAATCATCAAGGTTTTTCAAAGTGTATGTGGCCAAGTGAGATTCACAGTGAAAGAATCAAACTTGAGACAGGGTAAGATCCAAGTTCCTTCCACTACACAAATTCCAAACTGTAACTTCTTTTGTTTGTGCTCCAGAACAGTATAGTTACTTAAAAAAAGAAAAAAAAAGATTTCTTCTGTGAATAAGAGACAGAGATGAGAGAGAGATAAAGAGAAAGAGAAAGCATCTTTATCAGGGTCTTTGTTCTGACTCTCCCCCTGTTTCCCAACTTTCCCAGCCAACCAGGATCATGGATGCACACCTACTGTATGTGGATTGACGTGAGAAATGAACCCAAGATCTCCCACCTTCTCTTGAGCAGTACTTGATTACTGTCACCAAGTCAGCCCCATTATAGTTATGTCTTAAATAACTGGCCTCTTGCACTTCTTTGCCTTCCCCTTAAATATTTGTTGTTAGAAAGACTGTATAAATGGTTGAATTAGCTCCTTACCTCTTATGAACGCAGGGGTCCTGGAAGTGCTTCTGCAGTTAAGACCTCACTACAGGCTTGCCTCTGTGCTTCGTGCTGTGACCACTCTGCTGGCTGATTGATAAAGCGATTCCAAGATTCCTATAAAGACCAGTGTCTTTCTAAATCTCCCTGTATGGAGATGCTATGGATTGGGTAAAAACCTGTGTATGACCTCAGTAATAAAAGAAAGTCTGATCTCAACTTTATGGCCCCATCAATACCCATACCCACAGCCTCTCAAAAAGCTGCTTCAATGTGGCTTCTAGGCTTTGCAATCTCAACAGTAACTATTTCCTGGCTCCACAATGCAAAACAAGGAGATACTGAGAGGGAATTAGAAAGTTGCCTGGATAAGTGATTCTGCCCTACCTGATCTCAGTTTCTCATTATGCTTTGCTAAAAGATCTGAACTGTGGCATGAATATACCTTTCCTCTCAGTAATGTTACATGTGTGCAGTTTTGGAGCTTATCCAAATAAACAAAGCAAGCAGTCAGGAAATAAGATTCATTCTCTTTTTATTGATTATTCATAATTTTATCAATAATGAGTTTAAAAATCACTTTATAAAATTATTATTACTTCACCACTGATGAGTGAAGTCATTGGCCATGGACGATCACCAGCCCATGGGCTGGCATTTGGGAACAACTGATGCCCATGACCCCTGAAGTTCTTCAGTGCTGGTATTCTGTGAACCCAAGAGAGATGAGAAGAGAATCAGGGACCAGAGTAAAGCCTTCTCCAGTTGTCTTGGCATGTGGCCGTGTGGTCTGGCTTTGGCTGGGGGTCAGAGACAAGCCCAGGGACCTGAGAAAAAGAGTGAATCACTGTGCAAGTATTTATTGAGCACCTCCCATGTTCTGGGAAGCAGCAACTGGCCAGTGGTGAAGGCATTTTGGATTTAGATTTCAAGTAACCAGGGCTTGCCCCCTCTATCTGTCTGCTTTCTACTTACTGTCTAAATGATTTGGACAGTTGATTAGCTGATCATTTTTACTTTCTTGTGTATAAAATGCTGCTGATGGCTGAATTATATATTAAAAGGAATTTGGTAAATCATGAAGTGCTGGTGGTAGTGATAGGTTGTCGGGAAAGTCAGGACATATTTTTCTATGCAAAAATACATCATGAATTTCCCGACAACCTAATGTTTTCAGAAGATGATGACAGAAAAAGATTTTTTTAGGAAGAAAATTAGGTCTATTTTTCATACACCTAACTCTAGGTGCATTTAAGAAATCTAAGAATGAAGAAAAATGGAGTTCACTTTGTTTAAGAGAGAGACACTTTTTAAAAAAGTGTGCTTGAATCTTTTTGTAAGACTCAGGGGAGAGGATAATATTGTTCCTGTTTGAGCAGGTAGGAACAGGCTGACAGATCTACCTTAGCCAGCTACTAAGTGTTGAAGCTGGGCTCTCCCAGCTAAAATGTAACTCAAGCCTGTACTATTTCTACAGCAGCTCGCAGGCCCAAGATTGGAGAAGGAGAGGAGACAGGGAGAAAGTAAATCTATCCTAAGATGCCCTGAGCAAATGCTTCTGGGAACTTTCACTTACACTGTCACTAGTACCTTCCAGCATATCTTCTTCCTCAGCAAACATTTTCAGGAAGATGGTTGTTAGAATGAGCGTGTGTTGCAGAAACTTCTAGAAATGATGTGGTGCAAATCAGTTCCTGCCAGCACTGTTGAAGGACATCAGTTCATTCATAAAATTTATTTTATTTCTGGTACTTTTGCTAAATATTGGGGATATAGCAGTAATTATAACTGAGTCACCATCCTTGAGCTATTCATGTTCTAGAAAAATAAAAGATGTGAAGTCACACTGCAGCGTCTATGGAATGGAAATCACGTTTGCTCTGGAAATGCATCCCAGGTAGAGCAGAGGGGTCAGGAAGAGGTGAAGTACAGCTCAGAGGAGGGGGCAGTGGGTGAACTGGAGTGAAGTGACAAGCAGGTGGGGTGGCAGGCTGAGAAATGAGACCTCCACCTTCGTGGGACAGCAATTACAATATGGTAAGAGGTTTGCATGCGAAGAAGCAGTTCGATGAGTCAGCCCAAAAGTTTGTCCAAGTCCCTTTATATATTTAATATTGTTCATTATGGGAATTTGGGAGGAGGGCAGGAGCTGGTTTAGCTTAGCTGCTTTCAGAAAAAAGCCAAAAGCTATGTACAGCTCCACTCTTCTGGCTCTGCCATCTCAAGGACTTGAATCTGAAACTTCTACAGAGGAAGCGCTCTGAGCACCCATGTGACTGCAGCATCCTACCTAGGCAGAGACGCTCACCTCATTTCAATCATCCTAAGGCTAGACTAGACAGTGCCCCCAAGAATAAAGCAGTGAATAAAACCGTCTTGTCCAGGAGGGTGGGACCGACTACCAGACAGGGCCCTTTCCACCTCTCCTTGTGGGATGTGTGACTCAGAGGCGGTGACATCAACCATGACTTCATTCATCTAGAGGAAAGACAGCGTGCAGACCAAGAGCGAGGCTTGTTTCTGCCCTTCCTTCTCAAAGTTTTGTCTTATCGGGGACATTGTCACCGTCCTGCTGTTGTTTATGCACATTTATGCAACCTTGTGTTTATTCATGCTCTTCATCCCATCCTCTCTTGCTCTCTCTGTCCATCTTCTGTTTTTGTCTTCTTTTTTTTTTCTTCTCTTCTACCTAGTCTTTCTCATTTCCTTTTCTCTCCCGCTCATCTTCTGCCTCCACTTTCCTTTCTTCCTTCCTTCCCTTTGCTCTGCTCTTTCTCCTGCTTCTATGTTAGAAATGCATATGGAAATTGGTTTCTCTTGCCTGATCTGTCTTCTCCCCTCAAGATGTTCCACAATGTTATTGATGCCTTAACGTTCCCAAAACTTAGTCATAAATCACCCTCAGCTCAAGACCTGCTGGTGGCTTCTCTTCTTTGCCGACCTGAGTGTCCAGTGCAAATCCACACTTACTTCTTCCTGCATTTCTACATACACCTGCCAGGCTGACCTGTTCATGGTTCCTTTGCCATGGCCATGGATGTGGTTGATACTTCTTCCTGTACTGGTGTTCAGGCAGTTACCCCTATCTGGATTGCCCTCCACCCCGCATTCCTTAGTTGTTGCCTTCTCTCCTCACCCGGAATATGCACTACCTTCTAAGTAACTTCTTTTCTGTACCTTCTGCCCACAGCAGTGCCTTTCCTTCATGATCATATGGCAAATTAATATTTTAGAAATTATTCTGTGCTATTTATGCATTCTTCCTGATTGTTTCATGTGAGCAGTTTCTTCACTCGATCTAAGCAATAAATAACCCAGAGATTGGGACTAGTATATCCTGCCTTCCATCTTTCATCAGCATACCTAGCATAAATTGGCCACAGACCAGGGCTGATTGATTGTTGCCCAGTAAATAAATATCTCATTTGAGAAATAGTTATTTGATGTTAACTCTAGGGAAAACAAATGAATAAATACAGTCTCTCTCTAGAAGAGCTGAGAGTCTTGTAGGGGAGAGAAGAGCTGAGAGTCTTGTAGGGGAGACAGTTAGACCTGCATATAATTTGAGAAGAACAAGTATTGGGGAATAAACTAACATTTACTGGAGGTGTGTAAGGATGGACACATTAACATGTGTAACTTTTTGAACCAAACTCAGCAATCAACACTTTGAATTAAGCATTGCTTTCAATGTACAAAGTCAGATCAGAGATAAAATAAGTAATAGCAGGAAAACTGCGGTTTGCACTCGAGTCTATCAGATTCTAGAGCCTCCTAGAGATGGAAGGATGTGGTGAAACTGACATTTTAAGTAATAATTAGAACCATCATTAAAACATATTAATTTAATTTATTATTATTATTATTAATTTGCTATAGGGCACTGTACTTACCAGAGAGAGAGATAGGGAAAGTGAGAAAGCAAGTCACCAGGTCTGGGACTTGAACTGCAGGTGACCATGTGGGAGTCCAATACCCCACCACACCATCTGCTGGCAATAATTTAAGTAATGCTTACTGGGGCCGGCAGGTGATGTGATTAAAGGCGCTGGACTCCCACATGGCCCACCACAATTTGAGTCCTGGATGTGGTGGCTTCCTTTCTCACTTTCCCTCTCTCTCTGTCTGATCAAACTGAAATATAGATGATGAATAATATTAGCCAAATGAATGCATGAGCAGTAATGTACAATTATTACAATTATTATTATTAATAATAATAAAGTTAAATAAAATAATTATTCTTAAAAAAAGAAAAGAAGTACTTACTGTGTATCAGTTGCTGTTACTGAATAGCTTATTTACGTTTGCTCACTTGGGTCCTCAAAATCCCTATGGCATAAGTGCTGTTATTGTCCTGAGAAATTATAAGATGAGGAAATTGAAACGAAGAGTTGTTAAGGTGGTTCAAGGCCACACAGCTGTGACGTTTTACAACCAGGATATGCACCTTTGTAGTCTGGCTCTCAAGAAGAGGCAGTAGGGACCAGCAGTTAGCGTAATGGCTGTGTCGCTGGACTCCCACATAGTCGACCGTGGTTCGAGTCCCGGACCCGGTGGCTTAAAAAACTCACGCCGGGCGTGTGTGCCCAAGATCTTGAGAGGAGAATGGAGGAGAAGGGATTGCGGCATGGCCATCCCCCCTCAGGGGTGATTTCTTGCTTTCTGTCTCTCTCTGTCTGGCGAGCGCATGCGCCCTATAGTGAAAACCTCTCAAAAAAAAAAAAAAAAAAAAAGAGGCAGCAGAATGTGTAAAGGCACCCCTGTGTGGAAGAGCATATTTCATTGTAAGAACTACTGTTGGATCAGTCTGTTTGGAGAGAATCAGAGACTGTAGGGGTGCCGATAGGAGAAGGTGTTGAGAGACTAAACTAAAGAGGAAACCTAGAGCTGACACAAAAACCTTAGAAAGTTCAGCTACTTCTACAGAATAGTCCCTTGACTAAAGATGCAAGAAGTGGTTTTTAGAAGGGATAATCTCTGTAGATTGGATAGTTGTGGATCTGTCCTAAGGAATAATTTAGGACATCTTGATCTTATTGTACTACTTGAACCGTGAAGGAACTTCTTGGGTATGACCCTTGTCTGTGCATGACAGGAAATGACAGCAGAACTCTGTGACAGTGTCATAAATGAACAAGTAAGGGTGCACCTACCCAAAAGTCCCCACAGAATGCCAGTTGGAAAGCAGAGTATTAATTGGGGTGAGTAAAGCTGGATTGAAGGACATTTGGGAAGATAGAGAAAGGGGCATCTATCAGAGCCAGCTTGGAACCGAGGCCAGGTTTTCCTCAGATGTCCTGGAGTACCCAACACTTGACGGAGGGCTTTTCCCGAAACCCCCCCCCACCACCACCACCACCACCTCTAAGGGGCTTGGCAGCCATTCAGTGGTGCTGTGATGACCCAGGAGTTTAAGCCAGGAAGTGAATGAATCCATTTTCCAATTAAAATGAAACTTCTCCAAAGGACCTGCTCACCCTGAGAAGAGAAATTTATCTTCTTGGCAGTCTGGTTTGGCTAGAATATGTCTCTGCTCCTGAAACAGACTGAGAAAAGCCATTAACTTGAATGAAAAAAGAGAAACTGGGACAGTTCTTATTCACAACCTCATTCATTTATCCATTCATTCCTTATTTTAATTTCCTCATACTCTTATTTAGCTTGTACATCACTGCTCATTCATTCATTTGGCTAATATTATTCATCATCTATATTTCAGACACAATGCTAGATCCCAGGAATACAGAAACTAGAAAAACTCACAGTTCCTGCCTTTGAGGATCTTTCAGTCTAGCAAGAGAGACAGACTTGTGAACAGGTAGTAGGAAGTACAGTGATAGGGTTCATAGACTATTCTATGGGCACAGCATAGGAACATCTAACTCAGTTCAGGAGGAGTTGGGGCGATTCATGTGATGACATACATAGTCATATTTCTCTGCAGAACCCTAATATAGGAGGTGAAGAAGTAGGAACCTCCTCATGATTTAACTGGAATTTAAATTAGAAGGAAATTGGATGTAAGGAATGGGAGACAAGTGTAATAGAAGGTGGCTTCCTTGGTAACTGAATCAACCATCATAGACAATCAAGGAGGAACACATTGAGAAAAGATAACAGATTCTGTCTCGGATGGGTTGAGTTGGAGGTGCAGTGGAACATCTGAGAGACATGTCTCAGGAGGGAGTTTGCGAGTTGCCATGTTATCCAATGTGTGGTTGGTTGGAATTTTGGAAGTAATTGAAATTTCCCAGAAAGCATGCCAGTAGTGAGGAGAGCATCTCGATGCGGCAAGAACCTTAGGAAGCATCCATATTTATAGAGCAACTAGAGGAAAGAAGCTCAGGAAGGAGACAAGAAAGCAACAGTGAGAAGAACAGGAAGGGATGCAGGAGAATGGATAGTAAGTAAGACCTCCTTACTGCTCTACTTGTCCAGAACTATTGCAAAAAAAAAAACAAAAAAAAACCCAGAAACCTAATTCTTTCTTGTCCACTCCAAGACCATCTTACCCTTTTTAAGACCTTCTCTCTGTATTAGGACTCTCCGTCCCTCCCATAGGTAGGACCACCTATGAGAGCTGTGTGACCCAGGTCACTGTGGCATCTCTCTCTCCTTCTCTCCTGGTACTTGTGCATATTTTGTGCTTTAGGGAGGCAGATATCTGAATTAGCACTGGGCTGGGCCTCAGAGATCCATATTTTAGTCTAACTTTCCACTTATCTGTTGTATGACATTGGGACAGTCATGATTCTTCCCTGGTCTTTAGTTCTTTAATCTTCAAGGTGAGATTTGTAATTTTTTTTTTAACCTCCCCTGCTTTAAAAATTTATACAGATCAGATGAGATCATACATGTCAAAGTGCTTTGAGAAATAGTAAGTTCTGTAGCAGTGATTAGAGTGAATCTTGTTGGCTTACTAGGTACTTGGCATTACTTCATTTAATTCTCACAGTACCCTTTGAGGTAGATACTAGTATTATGGCATTTGAGGAAATTGGGGCTTAGAGAAATTAATTTACCTAGAGCTACACAGCTGGGAGAGAACTGTAATTAAATTCAGGTCTGCCTGAATCCAAAGTTTTTAGACCCCATATACTGGCCTTGTTCTTTGGATGCTTGTGGTGCTATCACACTCTTAGGCAGAGTCCACTTTGCTGAATGTGACCCGTGGTCACGAACATGATATGTTTGTGATTGGGAAGTCAACTGTAGTGTGAAGTTTTCTTTTCTGAATAACAGTAGGTCTCCAGGGGAGGTGAGGGAAAGGGATGCATATAAATCCAGTTTTTGAAAATTAAGTAATTTAAATTACACAGTGGAATTATTTCATCTTACAAATAAATTCTGTGATGGTACAGTTAAGTGAATCCTTTCCTGATTGGGGTAATCCCTCTTGTCAGTGCAGATTTTTGTTTCTTGGTTGTCTTTGTCCGAAGTAGCACAGATATTTATTCTACTTGCCCTTTAGGCTTCAGCTCAAATCTCTCTGCAGCAAAGCCCTTTTAGCTACCCCAGCCCCCAGCCCTTTCCCTTCTCTGAACTCTGTCTGTGATTACTCATCAGAGACAGATATATGGCCACACACAAAATATTATGATAAAGTTAAGAGGCTGACTCACCAAACGTTGGTATCAGACTCATTACATTATTGTCATACATCATCTTGTTAATTACCTTTTCCTTGCATACATTTTTCTCCAGTTCCGTTGTAACTTTTTTAAAGGACCTTTTAACTTCTTTATACCTCCTGAAGCTTACTGCATTTTCCCCCACCAATTAAACTTGTCTGTTGCCCTCCAGAAGTTTGTCATTTTCAGGTGGATTTAGGTACATGAGTTTATGAACAGGATAAGCATGGGATTGAGGGATTTTCAGAAAAGATGACATCTGAGCTAGATTTGAATCAAGGTAGATCTTTGATACAGAGAAAAGATGAGGAAGTCAATCTAAGTTGAGGCATCGGCCTAAACAGAGACATGGGAACATAAAAGGGCAAACTGTTTAGGGAAGTAAAGGAAATGCGGTGAGGGCAGAGCGAGGAGTATTAGGGGAGTAGGCCATGGATTGAGCCCAAGTAATAATGATAATGGCCAAGCTGGAACCAGGCTCTGAAAGCTAGGCTAAATAGGCAAAATGTGATCCTTGGCCATGAGGAGCCATCACACTATTTTCACAAAGAATGAGATGTTATGTTTTACGTTTTTAAAAAGATGCTTCTAGAAGCACAGACTTTGCAGCTTATCTGTCTTTCTGATTTGAAATATGTTAGTGTTTTGTCGTCATCTTGCTGGTCGTGAATTTGAAACACACAGTTGTTTCATTCATTCCGAAAAGTTTCTGGTTGGAGTTTATAACCCACTCCATGATTCCAGCTTCATTTTTCTTTTCAGAGTGACAGTAAGGATTAAGTTTCTTCCTGAAACATCTTTCATCTCTGAGCTGTCAGCTCGTGCCCTAATTTGGATTCTTAAACATGGAGTGAGGCTAAGATTTTGCCTTTTCATGGGTCATTGTGTTAGAAAACATCATAAGTGCTTAGAATGTGCAGGCAGGATCATTTACTGAGTGGGGAATTAGGGAACTCTGTTCCCTCCCTTTTATTCACTAAGCATAGCAGTTAGCCCAGCTAGAATCCCTATGTAATTAATAATAATATACTTGGGATGATCTTTTTTAAACTGTTTTCTCACATTGCTCCTAGACCTTAGTGTCATTGCAGTAGCTACCTCAGTTTCCTCACAAGTTCCCTCAACATCTAGAAACAGCAGGTATCTTACAACTTCTCTAGACATTACAGTAGGAGAATAAGGGAAAAAGCTACTTCTCTCCATCCTGGGGCTGGCAGAGAAAATGCTGCCTGGTCTTGAACCTTTGACTAACTGCTCTGAATCTACTCTCTGCTGAGACCCAGTGCTGTGTGAGCTTGGAGTAGTAGCCTACTCCCATGAAATGTAGTAGTAGACTCCTCCATACAATAGAGTGGTTTTCTGAAGTAATCGATTTTTTTTTAAGTTGTTTCTTTGGTTGCTTTCAAGCTGAGGGACCGCATAGCTCACAGGATTGTAATCGGAATGCAGAATCCTCTAGTGCTAGGTCATATGCCCCCAAATCACTGCTGACTTCTTTTTTCTTGAAAAGACTAGTTTGTTAGTTGCTTGGTAACTGGAGGTTAGAAAGACTTAACTCTTTCAGCACAGAGAGCTCCTAGTTTGAACTGGATTGAGCTATCACATAATGAGATACAACTAAAGTTGGCATGTACAAAGGGTTTCTTGTTCTATGGTCTTCCTATTCCATGCACCATTGGTGCACAGAAGGTGCTGTCAGATACATACAAGTTAAGTATGTTGCCTGAGATTGAAATTAAAGTTTCTGAAATTTTTGAAATTGTATACAAAAATATGTTTGGAAGGGCTTTTGTTGGCCTTTTCTTTTATAAAGAATGACAGTAGCTTCCATCGTGACATTTCCAAAAGGCCCAGATCCACAGCTCTGGTAGAACTGGGAACCTCAGCTCTGATAGGACTGGGTGTTGACTATGGCACAGTAACAAGAAAGAACACTGTATTTAGAGCTAGGAGCCTGTGTAACTTTGGGCTAAGCCCTGTGGTCTGACTTTCAGTTCCTACACCCTTAAGTATGAGAATGTTGTACTGCTAAACTGCCCTTAGAATCAAATATGATGAAGCAATGAGAATTCTAAATTATAAGAGACTAAACTATGAGAGAAATAAGAAGATGGTTACTAAGACCTGATGTAGTCTCAACAATTATAAAGAATACAATTAGTTCAGTAACACTGACGCCCTTGGTTGGGACTGTGCTGACTGGGGACCAGGAGGGATGGAGAGATTGTCCCACAGAACTGGGTTAAAAATCCATGTACAGGAGCTGCTACATTCTTGATGAATCTGGCATTTGATGACAAAACACTTACGAATCATGTAGCCCACTGTCAGAACCACATGGGTGACAGCATCTCAATGTAAAGGATTGAGTTTCTGGAGACATTGTACTCATGCAAACTCTCCTTTCTCTTTGCTGGCTGATCTCCAGACCTGCCTTTTTTTTTTTTTTTTTTTTTTTAGAGAAAACGGGAAACTTC
>NW_006159930.1:1817241-1830079 GCF_000334495.1 Tupaia belangeri chinensis
TTTTTTTTTTTTTTTTTTTTTTGTAGAGAAAACGGAATACTGCCAGAATGAGAATGAGAGAGACAATGTCCCAATAGAGCCTGGTCATGCTGGCTTTTCCAGCAATTTCCTAGTCCTTTTTCCTCCAGTTCTCCACCTAGTTAGGACCTCAGATGTGTGTGTATCCTGCATGTCTTTCTATCCTCTGGTGCCAAGACTTGAACCCTTGTTGGCCATGTATGATCTGATTTCGTAGGGCAGCACTTAAGCACTGCATTATGGAGTCACCCCATGCACATGCATACTTAAGGCTATCTCTTACTTCTAACAATATATTTCTGGCTTGGGTGTGTCTGGCTTTTATTGGTAAAGCTAGTATTGTCTCAAGAAAATAAGGTGCTCTCTGGACCCTCTGCTTTTCCATCTGCATCTCTTTTTGGCAAAAGATCTCAAGTTCTCTTTGAGACATTCTGCTTGAATTCCGTTGTCTACAGTGGCTGGCTGTGTGACTACAGGCTAAAAGCTCTCATTATGCAGTGTCTTTAGAGACCATATACAATACAAGATCTAACAGAAGCAGTTGTTTTCTGGGTGTAGGAAGATTGCTCAGCTGTGGCTTGAAGCACTGGTTGTTGCTGCAGTGGTTTGGCAGTTAGTGTCTGGAGTCTGGCCCTGAATTTTTGAAACCTTTAAAAGGAGGCTGCTTTTTCTCCTCCTTCCTGACCACAGGTTGCTAAAACCACAAAACACATGGAAGTAGATTTTTGAGACTAGGCAAAAGGCGAACTAGTAGTGTGACTCACTCAGCCTTTTGAAGGCTGCCATTTTCTTACTGTGGCTTACTAGTGTATGGAGATACGACTAGTTCATAACTATGTTAGGAACATTGAGAAAACTTTTAGTTTTGTATTTATTTAATGTTAATATGTATGGGTATTCAAAAAGAAGCTTAGGACCGATCTCTTTCTAGATACAAGTTCTCACCCAAGGTCTCACAGAGACCAGGCTTCACCTTTTCCATCCGAACCCTTTTGATATTGTTTTAATGAGAACACGTGCCTGGCACAGTGTTGTTTTACCTGCTGTACGTAGATGCCCGTGCTCATATAGTAGTGATAGGGAACCAGTCAGTAGGAAGAAGTCATAGAACTTGAGGGTAAATGTAGGTACAAACCAGCTATCTGCCTGTCAAATAGATACAGCAGTACCCAAAACTTACATATTGCTCTGAGGAGGTAAAAATGTGGAATCTTTTTATAAACTCCAGAACTCTCCTCACATGAGAGGGATAGAAAGGCAAGACTATGCAGTTAGTCTAGTAGGTCAACCCATTTTATTGAGTGCCTGCTACGTGCTACCCTCCAGCAGGTACTGGAATTTGTCTCTTTTGGAACTTCTGCATGTTGCCCTGAGGCAACAAAGATACTCTGTGTTTAGGGTAAATTTATTTTTCTTCTAGCCTCTTCTAGAGGAAATAATTAAAACCAGGACATGGCAAGTTACTGAATAGTAATGGACCTTTCTTGCTAGTGAGTTGATCTTTTCTCTTCAAGAAGTTTTACTTCTTTAGGTGCTTGGCAGAAAATGATCATTATTTCCAAGTTTATCTCCCTTCCAGTTCCATGAATAGGCAGAAGTTAAATGGCTGTATTTGGATCCTGATTCTAAATTCTTTGGTGAAGGAATCTGATTGGATCTGCTAGGTCACACATTCACGCCTGGTCCAGTCAAGTGCTCTATAGTAAGGGGAATACAGTAATTTTTTTATTCTCGACAGCTGAAGGTCCTCTCAGATTGGGCAGAGGAGAGGAGACAGTTATTAGATAACATGATGAACAAGAGTTTATAGTCTAGCAGGAAAGAAAGATACTATAGAAATAACTGTGGGAGTATGGGCTGTATGACAGCCAGGCTTAACCTTGAACAGGAGATCCTGGAAACTTGTCCCGAGGAATGATGAGTAGGGTTAACCAAAGCAAACAGAGGGGCATGGGTCCTGGGGAAACAGGGCTGCAGGAAACAGGACTGCAGGAAGCCGAGAAAAGGAAAAGCCTGACAATAAGGAAGAGAAATCTGGTTATTTGGTAATGTGGAAGAAACAAATCTATAAAAATGAGCTCCAGCAATGGCTTGTTTATGTGATCATTCTCTCTGACTTAGATGGGAAGTTCTTTGGGGTAGAGACCATTATTTCTATTGCCTTTGAAACCAACTGGATGGTGGAAGATTTTACGCGACAGGGCATGTTGAGCCTCCCTGGGTAACTTCTTAGTGCAGTTTTCTTCTTAGCTTAAGCTATTCATTGTTGAAATCTTGTTTTATGTCTTGAAACAGCCTCTCACCATTCCCTGGGAAGATGGATTGCAGACTCTCACAGGGTGTGCTCTCCTCCTCTAGTCTGGCAAAGAGGGATAAAAGAAAAATTATGGTCACTTTTTGGAAGGACCAATAATCACCAGTTTTCTTTTCTATATAACCATTGCTTTTATATCTCTCCTCTCCCTTACCCGGGAACAGATGTTTTAATGGGCATTGTTGGCTGTGCTTTTGTTTTGAAAAATTTGAAATATTATTGAAAGAGGAGAGGGGTAGGGGGGAAAAACCCATAATTGATTCTAATATATATTTAATTTGGCAGAACTTGAGAGAAACTTGCTGGGACAAGGCGGGACACTTTTTTGATCTCCCAGACTTCTTATCGTGGAAGGCAACAGGTGTCACAGCACGGTACGTTAATTACAAGTTGGATTTTATTTGTGCTCTTCCATTCTTTGGTGTCTGCATATATATATTGCTTTCTTAACTCTCTTTGACTGGACATACTGTTTGTACATCTGCATGCGATTTTGCTTACTTAAAACATCTTGAATCGATCTTCCACCTCCACTGCCCATGCTCGAACATCATTGCTCCTATGAGGCTCAGCATGTGAGTAGATCATTCATGAAAACTGGATATGTTTGTAGGAGAGGCAAAAACTCCAGCATGAAATGTTACTGTTTTTCCCATGGTGAATAAAAGGAAAAATATATGTACAGTTTATGGGCATGTGTAAAAAATTAAGACAGGAGATATGTTTTTCAAGGAAGCTGATTTTAACTGGGTGAGTGTGTTAGGAACATGTTTTACATTTGATAGAAATGTACCTTAATCATCCCATACTGTAGAAGTATGTATGTTGAAGTCAACAACTATTTTTCAGTAAATTGTGAGTGTTAAAAATAAAGCCTGTGCTACATGACAGAGACTTTTACAAAATACTCATTGAGTGTGAAATTGCAGTTGCTATAATTAACAAAGTGGGTGTGTGCATGGGTATATATAGAGGTTAGACATGAAATCTCTAAGTATGGTGAGCCTGTTGTCATCTCCATCTCAGATTTAAGGAGACATACAACAGGCAGGGCTGGGGTCTTTTTATCTTTAAAGGATTTAGAGCCTGCACTGAACAAACTGAACAAACCTACGAAAAAGATTATTTCCTAGAAGACAGATAAACCTGTGTAAATTAGGAAGCCAGGGGTTGAATCTGAAAGTCAGTTCATTCCGAAAGGGACTAAATCCTCCCCATTTTCTTTCTTGTGTCAACATGGTTAAAGGGGTGGATTTGAACCTTTTCTCATAGTGCGTTATAAGTGTGTGGTGGGGGACAAGCAGGTAGTGTGGGTGCTGGACTCCTACATGGCCAACCATGTTTCAAGTCCTGGACCTGGCAGCTTGCTTTCTCACTCCCCCCCTCCCCTCTCTGTCCCTCTCTGGTCAAATTAAAATAAGCAAATGAAGTTAAGTAAAAAATAAAAATAAGTGTGTGGTAGTTCAGCAAGGGCTTCCAGAAAGGAGAGTAGAGGACATGTTCCACAAGCATGTCATTTTTCTTCTCATGCCCCTGCCCCTGTCTCCCGCCAGTGAAACAATCATTAGCCAAAGGTCTCAGAGTGGAGGGTGAAAGAGCCTCAGCATAGCTCTAAGCACTCACCCCATTAGAGAAGGCTCTGGTAGAATGGTCTACACTTCTCCTAGAGGGTCTAATTAGTCACCATTATACTGTTATCACCACCATGGAAGGTAATGTGGGTAAAGATCTCATCTTGAGATTTCTCTTTTGATGTGACATTAATTGTCCGAAGTTATCTCTGAGAAGACCTTTCTCTAGGTTTTCTCTTTGTCTGCTTCTTCCACTGCAGCAGTGAAAGAAATATTTTGATCCTTTTTGAGTGAACCTGTTAGTCTAGGTAGTGCTAGTAGTTGTGTGTTTAGGCAATATCCCATTGGCCTGCAAACCTTGATGACTCAAAAATGGAACTAGAGATTGAGGAGAACCTTGCCACCCTTCTCTTTTCCTTTGGGTTTTGTTCAACCTAGGGCTTTAACTTCCTCCCTGGTTCATTCTGATAGGTCTGGATATTCTACACTCCCTGTTCCTGGTGTCAGATTCCGTATTCAGACACCAAGGAGCTTGTTTTTGAAGCTAACTCTGGCTCAGATAGATTTAAATGCAGTGGCTCGCATACAGTTATGGTGTCACTAATACATAGTCTTGGGTTCTGACACAGACTAGTTGTGTGTCATGGGCGTGTCTCTTCCCTTCTGTGAGTCTCACTCTACTTATTTATGAAAATGGGGATTATGATATCTTCCTTTCAAGTTTGTTATGTGAGTTTATTAGGTAATTTTCCAAACTAGCCTGGTTATAAGAATCATTATAATCATTCATTCAAAACACAGATTCTTGGGACTTTCAGCCCACTGTGTCAGACTCTCCATGGGAAACCTGGGAATTGGTGTAACAGGTGCCTTGGGTATTTATATGATCAGGTAAATTTGGACAAATTGCCTTACAGATTATACATTAAAGTAGTGTGTGTCTCTGAGATGTTCTATACCTATAAAGGATAGAAATATTTTAAGGCCCAATGAATTTGATAAATTGGAAAGTGGAAGGTTTCTTGTTGACTTATCAGAACACGCTTAGGGGCTTCCATTCCTGCCCACACTAATCTCAAACCCTGAGGAAGCAGAAAGTCTAATGCTCAGAAATCATTGGCTATTTAGTCATCCCTGCCATTTTTATTGACTAGTGAATTCATGACTCATTTTATTTCCAATAGTTCAAATTAACAACCTCTATTGCCCTCCCATCCCATACTGGTGTGTACATTCTCATGCCTCCCTCCCAGTTTTCTTCCCTTCCAGAGCGGAGCAGGTCTCTCTGGACCTTGGGTACCAGATACCCGGTTCCCCTTGCAGAGGGGTCACCCTCTCCAGTGGTTCACTTATAGCTTATATCTCTTCCCTCTTGCTGTTTCCTCAGTATCTCAAGTCTTTCCTCCTCTGTTTCAGCCTGCATGATCAAAGTGAAACAAGTAAGCTCTTCTTGAGCTTTCTTGATTGTAAATAGAGATAATGATAATACCTACCCCCATAGGATTATTGTATGAATTGAATGAGCTAACAGAAAAGCTCCTAACACAATGCTGAGAAATCTTTAAACAGTTTTAGCTATTTTATTTAGTTCCCTTTCTTTATCAGTTTTGGCTGGATATCTTTACATTAAATTTCTGGCATAGTGGAAGGAGGAGAATCCTTGTGGTCAGACTGACCTGGGTTCAACAACTCCACCATGTGTTCTCTGCAAGAATCTGAAACAAATTCTTTATCTTCCTGAGCCTCATTTCCTCATCTGGGAGCACTCTCAAGGTTATTAAGACAGCGACGGCCACTGTCGATAAAATACATGGTATTTCAACAGGAAAGAATTCTTTTAATGAAAAATCCTTATTGTCTGTTTCCTCTTCTTGAATAAGGGATATAAAGATCTGAATATAAATGTGCCAATACAAAAACAAAACAAAACAAAAACAAAAAAACTTTGGGTAGTAGAACAGGAACTTGGCATCCTTTGGGCCAAGGAGAGTTTTAGATTTGGTGTTTATTTGGCTCCCAAATGTGATTATTTTGGGAAGCTTTAAATAGATGAGTGCCAAAAATGCCGGAGGGTTGTTTTTTTTTTTTTTCATTTTAGTTGCTTTTATTATTTTAGTGGAGTCAAGGCTAACAAGTGATTGGATTTCACTTAAGGCCTTAAAACTCCTTTTTGGCATTCACAGTGTTTAAGAAATCCTCTTCCTTCTTTTCTCTTGTTTTCCTCTCCTCCCCATCTTAGTTTTTTTTTTTTTTTTTCTACTCTCACTCTCACCTTGAGTTATTTATTGTTCTTATTAACCAAAATATGACAGCTATTTTTGTCTATCTGGGTCACTGAGAAAATCACTGGGCCCAGAGTTGATTTGTAATTCAGCTGCCTTTTCTCCATTATTTTGATGAAAACAATTATTGCTAATTCTGTTAATAATAGCAATAATGATAATTATTATTTGTTGAAGGAGCACTGTTATGGTTTGAATATCTTGCCGCAAAATTCATGTGTTGAAAATTGGTTGCAATGGTATTAAGAAAGCAGAAACTTAATCCAACTATGGGTTTATTAAGAGGTGGTGCCTTTGAGAGTTGATTTGGATTAGATAAGGTCATCAGGGCAAGGCCCCCATGATTGAATCTTGGTGGCTTATAAGGAAAGAGGATGAGACAGATAAACCCATGGACACAGAGACATATGACTTAGACACATGTTTTTGCCTCTTGCAATGCGATGCCATGTGCTATAGCAGGACTCTGCAGTGTCTCTACCAGCAAGAAGACCCTCGCCAGATATTGCACCTTTAACTTAGACTTCTAAGATCATGAACTAAATAAACTTTTATTTCTCATCAATTACCCAGACACAGGTATTTTTGTTATTGGCAACAGAGAACAGACTACAACAAATGGCTTTTCTTTATGCACATTAGGCATCTCAAGTGTTAACTTTACTAGTCCTCACCATCAGCTATTGCAGTTCAAGAGCCGAAGATCCATGCTGAAGTAATTTGTGATAGTTTAGCTGTTGAGTAGTTTACTATTCAGAATTTTGGTAATGTAAGCTGTGGAAAATCAGAAATTCGTGTAATAAAATTTTGTATAATTAGACAAAAAAATGCATATATATTAAAGATTCTCTCTAAAAAGATTTAAGGAAATTGGTAATGCAATGAAAAGAGTGATAAATGTAGAAAAAATTGAAGAAAACAAAAATATTAATGAAGTTGCTAAGTTGAATCTAAAAAGTTCATAGAAGCTAATACGATTCTTTATTTTGGGTCATTGGAAAAGTCATGAGGTATTTTTCTATGTTTTCTATGCAAAAATGCATCCCGACTTTTCTGACAACCCAATAGTTACTGATAGATTTGTTTTCAAGCTTCTTAGTGACCAAAGGAAAAATGGAGCATGATCAGGATTAACTGAGCGAACAGAAGAAGTAATATTTTTCCAACATTGGTGCCTGCGAGACATTTTTCTTAGATTTTTAAGGGTAGACAATACTTGTACGTTAAATTTATGTTCTATTGCATTTAGTTATAACTTTGAATAAACTTTACATTTTGAAATAGTTTTAGGTTTAAAGAAAAGTGAAGATAGGACACGAAGTTTCCATATACTCAACACCCATTTTCTGTTCTTAACATCCTATATTAATATGGTACATTTGTCCCAATTAATGAATCAATATTGATGTATTATCATTAACTAAATTGTGTACCATACTTAGATTTCCTTAATATTTACCTAATAGCCTTTTTCTGTCCAGGATTCCATCCAGGATATCATATCACATTTAGTTATATCTTCTTAGGCTTCTCTTGGGTGCTATAGTTTCTCCGACTACCCTTGTTTTTGATGATCTTAACAACTTTAGCATGTATTGGTTGTGTGTGTTTTATGATACCCCACTATTGGAATTTTTCTGATGTTTTTCTTATAATGAGACTTGGGAAGTGTGTTTTAGGGAGGAAGACCACAGAGGTAAAGTTGTGTTCTCATCATATCATATCAAGGGTACATATTGTCAATTTGACTTATCACTATTGATGTAAGCCTTGATTAACTGACAGAGATATTGTCTGTCAGGTTTCTATATTGTGAAGTTACCCCTTTGTCCCTGATATTGCTTTCTTTGGAAGGATGTCTCTGTACAGCCCATACTTAAGAAGTGAAGAATTTTGGGGCCGGCAGGTGGCATGGTAGTTAAAGGCACTGGATTCCTACATGGCCAACCACAATTCGCGTCCCGGACCTGGTTGCTTGCTCTTTCTCTGATCAAAATAGAAAAATATTGATAATTAATAAATAATTATTAAAAAAAGAAGTGAGGAATTTTTACCTTTTTGAGAGCGGAGTATCTAAATACATTATTTTGAAATACTCTGGGAGATTTGCCTTTTCTCAGTTCTCTTAATTTTATGATTTTTGTACTTAAGTTGATGACCAAGCTCCTATGTACAGTGGACAGTCTGTAAGGTAACTTGTTATAATTTCTGAGATGTTTCTGTCACCTGGGCTGAATTTCTAGAATCTCAGGTTTATTTTTCCTTATGTGGTTTTTACATCTTATTTACATGATTATGTTTATTTTTCCCTACCTTGTCCCTTCACTCCACTAGAATGTACTATTCTGTGTAGGTTTTCAATTAAATAGTCTGTCTTCTCTTTTGAAGAAGTGAATTTATGATTTTTAGAAACTCAAGTTTTTTAAATTAATTGTTTTTCTGATTTGTATGGTTCTTTGTGTTTTGGTTTTATAAGGGATATTATTGTAGTGTTATTTTTTTCTTGTGGTTATTTGCTAATCTGTCAGAAGATGATTTTGATTGTATTACTGCTCTGTAGCCATTTCCTAAATATAAATTCCAGGATTTCAATAAAAATACCATATTTGGACTCTTATTCTACTGTTTTTATATTTTTCTTCTTGGTAATCTTTATACAACTGATTATTTACTTACTATATTATATTTTCTATATTAATATTATCTGAAAACTTGTTTTTAATACCTATATAATATTCTACCCTATACCAGTATAACATGTCTCTATCAGTTTTACTAGGTTTTAAGGACTATAGTGGGATGTTATATTAATTTGCATTTTTATTATTAAAGGCAATTTTTCTTCTATTTGCTAACTACTAATTATGTCAATTAGTATTATATATGTCAATGACCTGTGTATATAAGTTGGTAATGTTTGTATTGAGATTTCAGTGTTTTCTTACATATTGATGAGAATTCATTATATGTTTTTGTTTTAGTATTATTCCTCATGTATTATTTTTGAAAAAAATTTAGGCTTATAGAAAAGCTGAGGAAGTGATGTATTGAAAATTTTTACCTTTTACTTACATTCATCAATTATTTACATTTTGTTACACTTGTGCTATCTAGTGCACATTTTATATGTCCACCTCTGTTTATTTAGCAGAACCATTTGTAAATTAATTTCAGACATCATAATAATATTTCCCTCCTGGTTACTCAAGAGCACCACCATTCTTCTGTATAACCACAGTGCCACTTTTACACTTAGGACAATTAAAATTTATTTTCCTTATTTTAACTCCTATAGGTATCCTTATTGTTAAGGGTTTAGAGTTCTATTCAGTCTTCCTTGCCATTAAGAGATTACTTACAAATCATACTAGCTAAATGAGAAATGAAGACTTAGCTTATTATCTTAGAAAATATTCTTCAGCCTCTAATGTATAAAACTTTTTAAATGTATCTTTTATTTAATTTTATTTATTATTATTATTATTTTTAATTTGACTGGAAAGGGACAGAGAAATAGAGAAAGAGAAAATGATAAAGCAAGTTGCAAAGTCCAGGTTTCAGACTGTGGTCAGCCAGGAGGGAGTCCAGCACCTTAAGCACCACGCCAGCTGCCAGCCCCTGTATAGAACTTCTGGTACAGGTGTGAGGCAAAGCCAGCATCAACATGTTCAGGTGGTTGTGTGGTTATGTGGTGTGAGGTGGGAAGGAAGACCACATCTGCCAACCAGACCTCAATTTCATTAATGCAGTCAGCAGTGGGAGTGCAGCTCTTGCTCAGACGTGCTGACCACGTGGCAGCAGGTGACCTAGCTGGTTGGACAAAGGCACTGGAAGTGAAGGTGTAAGCTCATGTTGTTCTTTCTAGGGATGATTTTTTTCACCTTATCTTTAACACAGTGGTTCTTAAAATGTGGCTTAATATATTAACAGTCTTCAACAATCAGATGAATTTCTCTGATATTTTTGGAAAAAAGTAGGTAAAAGCATAGGCTTCAAAGTCAACTCTGTCCTCTGGAGCTACTCTTAAGTAGAGAGACTAGGCAGGTTAGGAGAAGGCTTATCCTCCCGAGGGCCGAGGCAGAAATAAGAGGGGAGGGGAGAAACTTCCACGCCATCGTCTTCCTCTGGTGCCATGCCTGCAGTTCACATCCCTTCCTCAGTACCTGTATTCCTGACAGCCTTTTTCATTTGTATATCTGGGATGGTGCTCGACTTTTTTTAAGGAAAATTTTTTTTTTTTTTTTTTTTTGAGGGGTTTTTTTTTTTTTTTTGCTGTAGTGTGCGTGTGCTCACCACAATTCCTTCTCCTCCATTCTCCTCTCGGGATCTTGGGCACACATGCACATGCACCCGGCATGAGTTTAAGTCACTGGGACTTGAACCGCGATCAACTCCATGGGAGTCCAGTGACATAGCCATAACGCCAACTGCTGGTCCCTAAAAGAAAAGTTTTATAATAATTTACATACTGCACAATTCACTCATTTAAAATACACAATTCAATGTTTTAGTGTATTACATTATGTTTATTGTAAAATACTTACATTGAATTAAATTTGCCATTTTAATGATTTTATGAGTTGATTTATTTTTAGAGTTTTTCTTTTCTTTTTTCTTTTTATTTTCTTTTTGCTACAGGTTGCATACTCTCACCAGTGAGATAGAGACAGAGAGATCGAAAGTGAGAAACCACCCCCCAGGAGGACTGACCACACCACAATTCCTTATCCTCCATTCTTCACTAGGGATCTTGGCATGCACACACAGGTGCCCGTCGTGAGTTTCAAGCTGCTAGGTCTTGGACTCAAAATGCGACAGGCCATGTGGGAGTCCAGCATCTTAACCACTATCCCACCTGCTGGTTTCAAGAGTTGATTTTTTTATGTTTAAAATCTCTGGAATTAATGTGGAATTGACCAAATTTAGAAAATCACAAGATAACATTTTTTAGTCAGTCTTTGGTTGAAATATCTTGATAAGGATTCCTCAGATAGTGTCATAAGGTTAAAAACTTTTAGGGAAAAAAGCAGTTATTTCTGATGTGCTTGATGCTAACACTCATTGATTTGCACAGTTTCATAACTGTGTGGAAGGATGACTTCTCAGAACAGTGGTATCTTAAATGGTTCTTCTAAGTTCTTGGAAGAATGATTCAGTCATCTCTCTTCTACTTATTTTTAGTATATTTAATAGTGCTGAGAAATAACCTGTGAATATTAGATTTCCTTTATTCTCAATTTTTGAAAGAAGAATGTTTTACTTTTTACAGAAGAAATGTCCTTATCTCTTCAATGATAACTAATAGATATATTGAAAAATTCAAAATGATAGTAACTTAAATAGAGAAGGGTTGATTTTATTCTATAAATAAATCTAGATATATGAAGTCTTGGGCTACCATGATAGCCCCATGAAGTCATCAAGCACCTTTGACATTTTCATCTTCAGCCCTGACTTTTATTTGCAAGATTATTTTCTGGTCAAAGATAAGCCCAGGAGCCTCCATTATCAATTCCATATTCCATGTGGCAGGAAGAGGGAAGATGGCGGTATGTAAAAAGGATCTATCACACATCTGAGTCAATTATCTTTAGGCAACCTTCTAAGAAGATCTGTATGATTCTTGTGCTTGCCTATCATTGACCAACACCTAAGAGTATGATCATAACCTAGCCGGAATGGAGTCTGAGCAATGAAGTGCTTCAGCTGGGTGCCTTGCCACCCAGATAAAATTGGAGTTCTCTTACTTAAAAAACAAAACAAAACAATACAAAAAACAAAAATGAAAAATATCGGGCAGATAAAACAGCAATCAAAATTGAGCAGTATCAATATTAGACAGATAAAACAGCAACCAAAATTTCAATTTCTTAGTAAATTACATTGACCAATGTGTCACAGATATCAAGTTTATAATTCCTTTGTGATAGTGAAAGGAAGAGGGTGACAGTGGTGGCAGTCATGGAAGAATTGAAGCATAGTTGCTTATAATTTCTGCCATTGATTCACTCAGTCATTTATTACTTGTGTATATGTAATAAATAGAATATGTATAAGGTATCCCTTCTCTAGCCTAGCATTAGATAGAAACACATTTATTTAACTAAATCCATGGAAGATAGAGAGCCAAATAGTCCTTAGCTCAAAGTTGTGTCCTGCCACCCAGCATCTGGGTGAACTTGGGCAAGCCATTTCATCCTTCTCAATCCATCTTCTCTTGTGATTGAAGGAAGATGACATGGTGGATTTGCTTTATGTAGAAAATGAAGCACCTGGGTAAAACCTCTAGCCAATTTCTGTCAGATAGTAGTCCACTTCCATATATCGTTCCCTTCCATTTTTTATTTTTAAATTTTAAGGTAAACTCAAATTCCCTGGAACAGCTTACAGCTGGGGTGGGAAGGACCTTTTAGAAATCAAAACATCTGCTTGGTGCCCTTTTTGTTCCATGTCCCCCCTCCTAGTTTAAGGCTTTTTCTTGTCTTCCTATGAATGTGATCAAGGTTCATTGAGTCTTGGAGAGCCAGTGCCACTGAGAGTCTTATGGGTGTAAAGAAATGAGCGGGTGCCTGGAGACCTCACATCACAATGAAGAGGTTGAAAGTCCATGAATGACAAGAGGAAACAGAATAATCTGGGTTCATTTGAGACTG
>NW_006159930.1:1830100-1859257 GCF_000334495.1 Tupaia belangeri chinensis
TAGGGAAAGGGAATGTCAACCTCACAGTCTCTTCCTACTTATGAAAAGCACCAGGATTGAGGTGCAGGTTCTCCGTGACCACAAGGCTTGTGGCTCCACACCAGTGGCTACCTATCACATCATTGATGGTCCCTCTTCATTTACTGTGTGGAAGCAGAGTCTGAGGAAGGCTGAGATGTTTCTTCCAGTTCCTATCAGTAAAGCAAATTTAGATAGAAAAGGTTCAGAGCTTCTCACTATTATCCTTTACCGGGGGAGAGAAGGGAGTAATAATGTAGCCTTAGGTGATTATGGTATGCACCCTTTGTTAAAAACCACAAGTCTGAATTTGTTCAATTTCTATAAAGCTTTTTCCAGTTCTCTGCTACATACATCTAGACATGAATTTTGCATGCCTGAAAGATGATAGCCAGCATGACTATAATTTTCCAACTGAGCAGCAATATAGCTTTTCCTTTACTTAACAATTTTCTCTGAGACCTTGATTCACTTTTGGAATTTAATCCCATTTGCTCTTTCACTATGGCAAAGAGGAATGACCTCTGAATTTGATTCCTTATTTGCAAATAGACATGATAGTGTATTCTCTGTTGAAAATGTTTTGAATCTTTAGAAGTGCTAAGAAGTTTTAGGTGTCACTTTACAGGTAATATATCTGAGACCTAGAAGGGCCTCACTGAGAGGATGAACTGAGTATGTGGAGTAGGAGTTAGATCTGGGGGGGTACAGCCCTGGATCATGCCTTGCTAAGGGGTCATTTCCCTTAGCAAAGGACCTGGAAGGCCTTCCTTACCATGGATGGGCTTCTCAGGCATTGGGGACTCTTAAATTAGTTTCCTACCCAGGGTGGCTATGTCTGTCAGTGTACTCTTTGTGAACCATGTAATTGAACCTTTCAAATATGTTGAATTCATGGAATTCTGGGTAGTCCCTATGATTCATTTAGACTGATTAAGGTATCAATATTAACTCTTGGAATCTGTGATACTGTTAGGGTCTGATGGCTTAGTAGTGCTAGGGACTGTCACAAGATATAAGAAGTGGTGTGGCTTGGACCTTGGGAGACTTGTGTCTGGCTCAGCCAGGTAATCTTGTTTCTTCATCTGCAAAATATGGTAGTTGGATTAGGTGATCCATTTAGGCCCAAAGTTCTGAATCTCTGAGATGCTATGAGACTGGCCAAAGTCTCTGTGTGGATTTTCCCATAAGTCATTCCTTTGAAAAAGGGTTGTTAAAGTCTAACCTTAGAATTCAACACTTTAGGATATAATTTAATGTTAAGATGTATTTTTTCTTTCTTTTTTCCTTTACTGCTTCAATTTAGTTTTTTTCTTATATGTCCTTTTTGTATTTTCATTTTTCTTCTCTCAAAATTATTGTCAAGGGGCTTTGAAGAGAATTCTTAAATGTTATTAAGAAATTGCAGCCAGGAAGCCCTTTGTTCCCAAGTAATTTAGAAGATTGCTTTTCTTTTCGTTACATACAAAGAATTGTCAACCTATATCATTAAAATGTGCCAAAAACCACATTCCTCAATAAAAAGTGTCAGCTCTTATTATTGCTCAGATATTATTCTTTTCAAAGCAGAGCACTCTCCCCAGGTTTTCTAAACAATCTTCAGCTCATTCATCTTCCTGGTTTTGTTACATTTTGAACCTCTGTGGGTCTATATAGGGTGGCAGCCTGTCTTTTAAAAATTAATGGGTTCCAAATGCCATTCAAACCTCTTTCCGCCCTTAACAACCCCCTCCCCTCCCCAGCCCTGCCTGAAAAGAGTCTTATATTCCATATAAATATTGAGCTGGAGATAGTTTCTAAAGAGGTGTTTGGACTTTTAATTAACACTGACAGCCTGTCTGCTTAGGATTTTGCTCTGCGTCTCCATGGAAAAGTCAGGTAGGTCAGGCTAGAGAGGGGAGGGAGACTGCAGTGGATGTGTTCCTGGCGGCCGGCCCTAGAGACACTGAACTCTGAGCCAACCATGAAGTCATTTTGAATTTAAGGAGTCTTGCTAATCCAAGGCAATGTGTCTTCATTTGACAAAGTAAAGGCTGCCCGATAACAACCTCGCTACAAGTTCTGTGAAACTGGGGGTGTTTGTAAGTTTAGATTGTGCTAGAGAAATGTGGTGATGTGGAAGAACGGGCTCATTTTCTTCTGTTTACTCCCTTCCCTACCCCATCCCCCTCCTCGCTCTCCTCTCTTACTTACTTTGGCCCAATTCAGCCCTGCAGTCTGGCCTCTGCAGTGGCTTGATGTGAAATTTGAGAAACATATGTAGTTTTCTATTTCAGGAAAATGATCTCAGGGATTGAATGTGTTTTTTTGTTGGCTGTTAAGCTCTGATCTTGCCCAGTGTGGTTTTTTGATGATGGGAAAAAGGCTTCGAAGTGCTTTTTATCAGAATTTCATGTAATACAACTTAAGGTTTGGTTTCTTTATTTGAGCCCCCATCCCCTCCCAGGCCCACGACACAATGTCATCTATTCTGTCAGGAGTGGGAAGAAGTTCACATTGTTCCTATTACAACCCCTTCATTGCTGCCTGCATACACATATAGAAAAATGGCCACTGTGTCTGCCCTTCACAAAAGTGATTTTAAGTGTAGTGCAGTAGAGGACCAAGGGTCTGCGTGCGGTTTCTCATAAAGGAAAGGGGATCCACTGCGGGAAAAGTCTGCCTTTGTTTTGCCTTGGAAGGGCCAGTGTTCTTCTTTGTTCTGGAGGTGAGTTCTAGCAGTAGTCCCCCTGCCCTATCAACCAAACCTCATTAATCCAGCCATGCAAGGGCCCGTGGGCTGGCATCACCGGTCCTCTTAAGAGAAGGGCTCTGAGGGGTCAGACAAGTGGGCTGGATTAAGGCTGGTGTAGGCTCTGGCTCAGAGTTGGGGAGGCAAAAGCATACACATGGTATTTGCAGCTAGGGCCACCCCGCATTGGCTGTGTGCCTATGGCCTCTGATGGTCTGCAGCAGAATTAAGCATCTGGGAGGAGCGTCTCAGCTGGTGGTGCAGAAAGGCTCCATGAGCTGCAGTCATCCAGTAGATGTGAGCTTCTTGAAGATAGTGGTGTGTACTTTTTCATCTTTGTATCCTGGGAATGCCTAAGTGAATTAATAAGTGAATGATGTGCTCTGATGGAGGTCTGCACAGGAACTGCTGGAAGTACAGAGAAGTGACCTACCAAACTCTGGACTCAGGGTAGGGTAAGGGGGAAGGAGGAGAAAAAATCAAAGAAAGACATATCCAGGAGGAAAGGAGCTAACATTCTTGAGCATTATGCATATGGTCTTATTTGATGCTTACAATGTGCCCTTTAGATAGATGAGGAGACTGAGACCCAGAGAAGTCAAGGAATATGTTCAAGATCATAGAGATGCGGAGGCGCAGAGAGGCAGATCTGGGCTAGGTTTATATGGCTCCAAGCTGTGCCCATCTTTCTAGCAGGGGAGAAAGGATGAAAATGATTCCTCTCATACTCCACATTGCCACCTACTTTTTGTCCTTTAGAGAACGGGCCAGCTCCCTCTGCCCCTAAGATCTAGCCTTTGTAGAAATGGTTTGGAAAAGTTGGAGATCGTCAGGCAATGATGATAGGAAGCAAATGCAGCAAAACGGAAGCTTTAGGACCCCTCACTTGTGCAGACCCTTAAGAGTGCTGGGAGTGTTTAGGAGTTGTAAACTATTACAGGTGGACAGCAGTTGCAATCAGAAAACATTTCTTTAGGACCAGCAGACGGCATAATGGCTATGTCACTAGACTCTCATGTAGTTGACTGGAGTCCAAGTCCTAGACCCGGCGACTTAAAATTCATGCTGGGCACATGTACATGTGTGCTCAAAATCCTGAGAGTAGGATGGAGGAGAAGGGATTGTGGTGAGGCCATTACTCTGGAGGGGGTGTGTGATTTCTCACTTTCTGTCTCTCCATCTCTCTCTCTGGTGAGTGGATGCACCCTATAGCAAAAAAATTCTCTCTCAAAAAACAAGGAAACATTGGGACCAGCAGATGGCATAATGGGTATGTCGCTGGACCCCCACGTAGTCGACCGAAGTTTGAGTCCCGGACCTGGTGGATTAAACGCATGCTGGTCGTGTGTGCGTGCATGCCTGAGATCCCGAGAGGAGAATGGAGGAGAAGGAATTGCGGTGTGACCATCCTCCCTGGGGGGTGATTTCTTGCTTTCTGTCTCTCTCTCTCTGTCTGGTGAGCACACACACCCTATAGCAGAAACCTTTCAAAAAAAAAAAAAACAAGGAAACAAGCATTTTTTTTTTTTTTTTAAGAGTTAGATTTTCACTGTAGGGTGCGTGCGCTCGCCAGACAGAGAGAGACATAGAGACAGAAAGCGAGAAATCACCCCCCAGGGGGGATGGTCACGCCGCAATCCCTTCTCCTCCATTCTCCTCTCGGGATCTTGGGCACGCACGCACACGTACCCGGCGTGAGTTTTAAGCCACCGGGTCCGGGACACGAACCGCAGTCGACTACGTGGGAGTCCAGCGACATAGCCATTACGCTAACTGCTGGTTCCCAAAGACAGAGACATCAGCCCCCAGGGGGGATGGTCACGCCGCAATCCCTTCTCCTCTTGGGATCTTGGGCATGCACACACACACACCTGGTGCGAGTTTAAGCCACTGGTTCTCGGACTTGAACTGCAGTCGGCTACATGGCAGTCCAGTGACATAGCCATTACGCTAACTGCTGGTCCCTACAAGCATTTTTGATCTCAGATAACAGGGACCTACATCTTCCAGGAACATAGACTTTGTTCTAGTTTTTTGTTAATGTAAGTAAATATGCATCTAATATTATATTTTTAATTTTGTGTTCCTTTTCCTAAAGAGCTACCATGTAAAAGCTTCAGGACCTGAAGAAACCTAGATTCTCCCTTGAAAGTGGTATGAGAACATCATTCACAGAGGAAGAGTACATATGAGTATAAGTGGTTGAGTTTGAGCCTGGGGTCAAATATCAATTCTGGGACTTGGGGGGTGAAAGAGAATGTCTTCATAAAGTTTAAGGAAAATATATATTATTGTACTATGAAAAAGTGACATGGACTCAAATGTTTTTTTCATCCAAAAAACATACATGGGGCAGGCAAGTGGAACAATGGTTAAGGTGCTGGATTCCCAGGTGGTTGACCATGGTTCAAGTCCTGGCCTTGTGGCTTGCTTTCTCACTTTTCCTTTCTCTCCCTGTTCACATTTTAAAATAATAACAACAATAATAGCAACAAATAAAATAAAAGTAAATAATTCTAAAATATGGGACCAGCAGTTAGCGTAATGGCTATGTCACTGGACTCCCACATAGTCGACCGCAGTTCGAGTGCCGCACCCGGTGGCTTAAACTCACGCCAGGCGCATGTGCATGTGTGCCCAAGATCCCTAGAGGAGAATGGAGGAGAAGGGATTGCAGCATGCCCATCCCCCCTGGGGGGTGATTTCTCGCTTTCTGTCTCTTTGTCTCTGTCTGTCTGGGGAGCGCATGTGCCCTATAGCAAAAACCTCTCCAAAAAAAAAAAAATTCTAAAATAAACAAAGCAAGAACTAAAATACACACTTCAATTCCATTTTTCATGAACTTATTGAAGTCCACCCGTGTATTGTGTGACCTTGATAAGTTACTATTTATGTACTTCATTTTCTTATTTTCCTTCACTGGCTTATTAAGGGGATTTAAAGGGCTCATGTGTTTACAACATGGAGTACAGTGTGCTAAGGACTCAGTAAATGTTAGGTGCAGCTGCTTTTGCTATTATTTGTTACTGGTATTTAATAGCCAGGTAGATGATGTTTAATACTAGTGTCTGTCATTAAAACATTGACCTTCTAGAGGGTGTAGTACAAGGACAATGTTAGACTTAGATTTGAAAACCCACATACTATCACTTAACACATTTACTTCCTTACCATCTTAGACCACCATCCAAACAACTTTAAATACATTTTATTATGCAGAAAACATGATATTTCACAGCACTGAGAATGAGCTCTTCTTACCTCTTGCTACTCCTCATCACACATCAGCATTCCAGCCACATCAGACATCTCTCTGATCCCTGGCAAGCCAGCTCTTTTCATGTCTTCTTTCTTTTGTGCATACGGTCACCCCCCACCCTGTAGAATATCATTTGCCCTCATTTCTACTTGCCCAGCTCTTGCTCATCCTTGGAGACCCAACTTAGACTTTGTATTATTTGTGCAGCTCTCAGGTTCTCCTGGGCAGTGAGACACTCCCTTCTCATTGTTGCTATAGTTCTAGTGTCTCTCATTGTACTGTAATTATTTCTTGGTACATGTTTAATTCTAATAGCTTAGGGACACTTTGGATGAAAAAAAAAAAACACAGTTTATTCACCATTATAGCCTCTGGTTCAAAGAGCATAGCACATATTACATGTTGAGAAATTTGGGATGAATGATTAGAAAGGCTTCTCAGACTTTTTTTTTTTTTTTTTAAGAATTATCTATTTTATTTTATTTATTCATTCATTTATTTTAATTTGACCAGAAAAAGACTGAAAGAGAGAAGAGGGAAAATGGGAAAGCAAGCCACCAGATCCGGGACTCGAACTGTGGTTGGCCATGTGGGAGTGTCCAGCACCTTAACCACCACACTTCCTGCTGGTCCCACATACTGTTATATTTAAAAGCCATAGTAGTTTGTTCCAGAAAAGTTATATGGCATGATTATACAGAACTGTATTTTTCCATTGGTTTATATTCTAATATAAGAGATGTTTTAATGCCTGATTGATCTCCAATTTCACATGACTTTGTAGCACTTTCTTTATTTTCCTGCTTTCAGGCCTCTAATTTAAGCAAATAAATCCTGTAAAAGAAATTACAGATGCTCCTCAATTTATAGTGATGTGCATCTTAATGAACCCATCATAAGTTAAAATATCCTAAGTCAAAGATGAATTGAACATACTAACCCTTTCCTTAACAGATAAAAGAATGTTAGGTTCTCTGTTGGAACAACAACAACAAAAAAACCTTATTCTGTAATTTTTGCTTTATAAAAAAATATATGAACTAAAATTTAAAAAATACATACCAATCCTAGTATACTTAATACCTCACACACCTTAAAAATGCTCAGCTTACAGTTGAGCAGAATCTAACACAAAGCTTGTTTTATGATGAAGTGTTGAATATCTCACATAATTTCTTGAGTATTATACTGAGAGTGAAAAACAAAATGGTTGTATGGGTACCTAAAGTATGGTTTCTACTCAGTGAGTATTCCTTTTGCACCATCATGAAGTTGAGAAATCATTAATTAGTAGGTTGGGTTCTGTTTGTTCTTAAGTTGTATCTTCCTTGTCTTTAGCATGTTTGCCCAAGTCCTGATATAGGCATTAGCACAGAATAACAGTTCTCAAGGTAGAAGAAATGGAAGGAACAATAGTGCTGATGGTTTATATTTACAGAGTACTTCACATGTGCTAGGCACTGTTGTGAGTATTTTAGATATTGTAAGCCTTTCAGTCTTCCCAGTATCCTTAGTTTATATGTACTAGACGATATAGTAGTATGAACACTGAAGAAAAGGGGCCAAGGGACTTGCTCATGGTCACACACTTAAGGCAGAGCCAGGATATGAATCCAGGTAGTCTGGCTTCAAAATGGTTGACTGCCCCTGGTTAGTCTAGGTTAGCCTAGTATTTGTTTATTAACCGATTATTAAAGGAACTCAATAGACTCATTCCCACTTTTCTAAAGTAAAGAATTTTTTTTTTTTGAGAGGTTTTTGCTATAGGGCATGTGTATTTGCCAGAAAGACAGAGAGAGACAGAGATATAGAAAGTGAGAAATCACTTGGCTATGCCGCAATCCCTTCTTCTCCATTCTTCTCTCTGGATCTTGGGCCCACATGCACACTTGCCCAGCATGAGTTTAAGCCACCAGGTCCAGGACTCGAACCATGCTCGACTACATGGGAGTCCAGCAATATAGCCATTACGCTAACTGCTGGTCCCAAGAATTCATTTTTTTAAAGAGGTTTTCGCTGTAGGACGCATATGCTTGCCAGACAGAGAGAGATAGAGAGACAGAAAGTGAGAAATCACTTCCCAGGGGGCATGGCCTCCTCAAAATCCCTTCTCCTCCATTCTCCTCTCGGGATCTTAGGCATGCACGCACATGTGCCCAGCGTGAGTTTTAAGCCACCGGGTTCGGGATGTGAACTGCGGTCGACTATGTGGGAGTCCCGTGACATAGCCATTATGCTAACTGCTGGTCCCAAGAATTCATTTTTAGATAATTAATTGTTTTCAAAGTATGGTCCCCTGGCTAACAGCTCAAGCATCACTTGGAAATAGAGGAAATGCAAGTTTTCCAGTTCTGTCACCAGCCTACTGAATTAGAAACTCTTGGGACTGGGACTGACAAACAGGTTTTAACAAATTCTACAGGAGATTCTGGTGCATGTTAAAGTTTGAGAACCATTGTCTAAGACTTCATTTTTTTCTGGAATTTTACCTCTTTCTTTTAGCTTTTCTTAAAACGTCATATTTTTGGGGTATCTCACCATTGTATACTCCTGATTTTTGTGACATCTATATGGGCACTAAGGTCTAGCCCCAGTGAATGTTTTTCTGAAGTCTCTAAGAAGTTTTGGAAGTACCAGATATGCTTGACTTGATGTTTTTTATTTTGATTTTTGTCATTTTTCCCCTTCCTTCTGTACTGACAGCTTTCAGGATCAGGAGATTTAAAAAAAAAGATGCAATGCCTCCCCATTTGGCACCACTGTCTCAGATTTCCCTAACTGAAGGGTAAAGGAAGAGCCCAGACGCAGAGATGAGAGAAAAGGGGAGATAGCAGAGCCAATGAGTGGGGGGAAATAGTTTTATAAGTCATCACACTCCCTATCAGTAGCCTCTGCCCCATAGACTCTTAATCTATACAAGGTAGGGGAAAAAAAAAAAAAAAAAAAAGAACACAGAACTTTGAACTAGGCTTGGAATCCTAGTTCTCTCTGTGTGTGTGTATGATCTTAGAAAAGTAAGCAGTAGTTCCATCATCTATAAAATGGGGGTAATGTTACCTACTTTGTACCGATTGTTGGGAGGATTTATTCAGGCACAGATGCATGTTTAACCATCCTAGTTATACCTGTGTTGAGAGGAACCTATATGATAGTCACTAGTCTCTTTTTCAGAGAATGTTGTGAGAAATGGATTATAGATTTTGCAGAGCAACAAGGAATTCAGACTACTTTAAAGTGACTGGTATTCCAAGGAACAGGATTCTGGGAGGTCGAATTGCTCAGAAAACCAGGCACCAGTTTGGTTACTTTATGTCTTAAATCTCCTGCTTTCAAAAAGTTGTCTACATGCATTTACAATGTCAGGATTTAGACTTAAGTTTTTTGTGTTAAAGAGGCCATTGCTGAAAGTCAAGCCCTAAGGACTAGAAAAATATTGATGCAACTGTTGGAGGTACATGGTATTTGACCTTCTATTAATAAAGACAAATTATTGCATTTCTGTGATATTTGAGTCTGCAAGAACTTCCCTTAATTCCACTGGTATTCCATTCCACAGCTACCAGGGCTGCTGGGCCTGGGGATGCAGGGTTATGTTTCTGATTTATGGGGTGGAATATTAGTCTGATTTTCTAAACTGAAAGAGCAGATTCGGATAACATCGTGAAACTTCCAGAATGATAACAACCATGGAAAACTACTCAGGTATTTGGTGGTATACCAGTAAGTCTGGCCAGAAGTTATTCACAGAACAGAATAGAAACCATGGGGCAAAAAATAAGTAGGTATGCAGAAATAAATAGTAGGCAAGACAAATACTGACTAGACAACTCTGGAAGTAGGAGGATGTTGACAGAGCTTCTTCATGGACAGTTGTAGGACATAGGAAGTGAAGTGTTGATTGTGGCTGTTGGTTTCTTTTCACCCAGACAGTAGTGGTGGTTTGCGCTCCATAGAAGGACAGAGTAGTATACTCTGCATTATTTAAAAGAGGTCTCAGCTTACACAGCATTTTTATTTTTTACTCCCGCCTTTTCACAGAGAGCACTTTGGAATACTCATCTAAGCCCCAGACTTCAAAGGGAGCGCATGCCTGTTCAACAGCAGACATAACCATTTTTGCCAAATCTTTGACCTTTGGAATAACATGCACTCAGGTCTGACATGTCAACTGTCTATAAAAATCCATCCAGATCAAGGACTTAATATTTTCAAGAGTGCATATAAAAGATGGGGGCCCTTTTAATTTTGTTCTTCTAGGATTTGTTTTGGGAGAAACCAGCTGCTGCTTCTACTCTTAATCAGATGAGACTGTGGAAGGGTTGACTCTGTGGGGCCTCAACTTACATGATGATCCTGTACCCTTTTATTATAAGATGCGCGTGGTGTTTTTAGCAACGCATAGCAGCATTTTTCTCCAGCTGCAGTCGATTTTATCTGATTTTTGTTGATCATGATCATTTGCTGTAAAAGTATAAAAAGAATAAAAAAGTTTTGAAGGCCGTTTGCCTATGAGAGTAGGATAGGTTGACCTTTCTGCTTATATCCATTTGAGGACTTCTGACTGTGAAGGTCAGGTCATTTCTGGCTTTGAAGGTTTGGGAACCACTCTTTGGGTTGTTTCAGATAGCGAATATGCCTGGGAATTTTGTAGAATGAAAAAGAAAATCTGAAGAGAAATTCAGTTTCATTCAGCCAGAATTCTATTGGTTTTTTAGGATTGTAAAATTCCTAATGCAACTTGTTTATGTCTTTGCAAAATATTAATAATAACATTACCTTTCAGTTATGTAATTCTCATCTCATCAAAAAACTCAAAGCAGTGTGCTTTTTCAAAATTTATGTCTGTTTTCAAAATATATCTGAGGTGTTGTATATGTTTCAAAATGCAGATATGTCATAACGAAGTCTAAATAAATGTGGTGATGATATCGGGATAATGTTATTGAAAATACCTAAAGTTGGGGAGGGGGAAACGGTATAAGAAATCTGTGAAACTTCCAATAGCTTTTAAGTTTGGGGCATCTTTGTATCTGTTTCTTCCCTAGTGCAGAAAATAAGGGTACCTATTTCATAGAGTTGTAGTGATATTTGATTGTGATAATGCATGTAAAACCTTCACATAGTAATGCTGGCTCCTGGTAAGTTCTTTTTTTTGGAGGGGTTTTCACTACAGGGCACGTGCACTCACCAGAAAGAGAGATAGAAAGCGAGAAATCACCCCCACCCCCCCAGGGGTGATGGCCGCACCGCAATCCCTTCTCCATTCTCCTCTTGGGATTGTGGGCACGCAAGCACATGCGCCAGGCATGAGTTTAAGCCGCCGGGTCCAGAATTTGAACTGTGGTAGACTACATGGGAGTCCAGCGACATAGCCATTACGCTAACTGCTGGTCCCACTCCTGGTAAGCTCTTGATGTTACTGGTTTTAGATCAACCTAATAAATATGAGTTTAAATCCCTCATCTATCACTTGCAAAGTTTTGTTGTCTTGGGCAATTACAGTAATAACCAATACAGCTACCATTTATTGAGTTAATTTATATGATTGTGTTAGGCACTTACATATATTTCTCACTTCTCTAATTTTCTGAAGTAGATTATAACCATTTTATAAATGATTAGGTAAGATTTAAAAAAGTTTAGAAACTTGCCCATTGTGGCTGGCAGGTGGTGTGGTGGTGGTTAAGGCACTGGACTCCTACATGTCCAACTGCAGTTCAAGTCCCAGACCTGGAGGTTTGTTTTCAATTTCCCTTTCTCTCTCTCTGTCTCTCTCTGGTCAAATTAAAAAATAATAATAACAGATAAAATTAAATAAATACTAAGGAATTATTGAAAAAAATTTGCCCACAGTAAGAGTTAGATTAGTAGTAAAGCTGACTTTCAAATTTCTTAACTCTTTGTTACCTACTTAGGCACCCTGGAGCCACAGTTTCATCTCTTTGTAATAGGAATAACAGAAGCTCTTTGTAAGGATTAGCTCTTGTATATCAAGGACCTGGTACTTGGCTTTCTTGACATGATACAGTGTGATATTATCATCATCTCCAATTAGTGCTTTCTATGCAATAGCATTTTCTTTCTTCTGTTCTCCTTGGGATGCGTGTATCTTTAGAGACTGGAAGAAAGCTCTTAAGAATGGGTTCTTACATTTCTAAGCACTTTAGAATCATCTTGTGATCTGATATGCCTGGAAATTGATGAGAGTGTGTATTCTTTCCATTTAGTTTAGAAGTATATGGATACTAAATGAATATACTATATAAACAAAATCACAAAATGTCCAAAATCATGTACTTAAATGCCTTGGCCTCAAAGTTTTGCTTTTCTGTTTGTTCTGAAAGTTGTTAAGGAAACTGGCTCAACTAAAGCCAAGTTTAGGAATCAAATATGTTCATATGGTTGGGTGGAGTCAGCACTATACATGTTTTTGGCGTTCAGAAACAACAGCTATTCTTTGGACTGAAGTGTTCAGATATATTTATTTCATAATATTTTAGTCTATATTTCCTGCCTTAATAAGTGAATACAGTTTACAAAATTGGGATATGGGCCCCTGCCCATTTTTCTGCATCTGTAGTCAAATCTTCCATGTGAACCAACACCCACTTTGTTTATTTAATCACTTACTTACTTTAACTCTCTTCAATATAAATATCACAGTTACCAACCACTTCATGTAGCATCAGTAATTTCTAATTGTCATTTATGTCATAAATATGTGTCCTAGACCTATCTCGTCATTTCAATATCCATTCAACTTCCTTCATAGACCCAAAGTTTTAAGGAACCAGCCTCTTATGGCATAGAGTCTACAATCTTAGATATTAGTTAGCAAAACCAAAATATGTTTTGGGAACTTTATTTTTCTCTAACACAACTCTTCTTTGTACTCTGTATTTGTTATTATATTTTTACCAGAAATTATTTATCATCAATGGCTTTATACATGATTTGGGAATTCTTCTGTCTTGTAAAATGTGGAAATAGTAAGACTGACATTATGTTTTTAGTACATTTTTACCAAATGCAAAGGATTCTTTTTTTTGGAGAGGTTTTTGCTAGAGAGTGCATGTGCTCACCAGAAAGACAGAGACAGAAAGCGAGAAATCACCCCCCAGGGGGGATGGCCATGCCACAATCCCTTCTTCTCCATTCTCCTCTCGGGCTCTTGGGCATGCATGCACACACACCCGGAATGAGTTTAAGCCATGAGGTCCAGCCGTGGTTGGCTACATGGAAGTCCAGCAACATAGCCGCAAAGGATTCCTAACCAGAACTTTTGCTTAAAAGGTTCTTAACATAAGAGGAACAAACCAAGGTTATATAAAATTCTTAATTTTTATTTTATTGTTTATTTTAGTAGAATAGAACTAAAAAGTATCATACATATACTAATTATAACCTCATTTTTAATAATAATTTATGTTATCTAACTTTTTATATAGATTTATAGTCTTAAAAAGATACACTGTGCTTTCTTAATTCAGCTAGATAGTGGTGTAAGTCTATTTTTCTATTAAATTAGTTCATATTTATTTTTTAAAGAATTATTTATTTAATTTTATTTATCATTATCATTAGTTTTTTAATTCACTATTGGGCAAACACACACTTACCAGAGAGGAAGAGAGAGAGAGAGAAGAAGAGAGAGAGAAAGTGAGAAAGCAAACCACCAGATTCAGGACTCGAACCACAGTTGGCATGTGGGAGTCCAGTGCCTTAACCACCACACCATTTGTTGGTCCCAAGTTATTTTATACTTCATAATAATTGGTACATAGTAAATTTTTAAAGCTATCATTAATAGCATTTTTTCATAATAATCTATGTAAATTTACATTTTTTTTTTGAGAGATTTTCACTGTAGGGCGTGTGCACTCGCCAGACAGACATAGAGACAGAAAGCGAGAAATCACCCCCCAGGGGGGATGGTCTGGTCACGCCGCAATCCCTTCTCCTCCATTCTCCTCTCGGGATCTTGGGCACACACGCACATGCGCCTGGCGTGAGTTTTAAGCCACCGGGTCCGGGACACGAACCGCGGTCGACTATGTGGGAGTCCAGTGACATAGCCATTATGCTAACTGCTGGTTCCCCGTAAATTTACATATTTTAAAAAGATTTTTGCTGTAGTACATGTGTGCTTGTCAGAGAGACAGAGAAAGACAGACAGAAAGTGAGAAATTACCCTCTGGGGGAATTACCATGCTGCAGTCCCTTCTCCTCTTGGGATTTCGGGCATGTCACACACATACCCAGTGTGAGTTTCAAGCCACTGGGTCTGGGACTCAAACTGTGATCAGCCACCTAGGAGTCTAGGAGTCTAGCACCTTAACCACCACAGTACCTTCTTGCTCCATAAATTTATATTTAAATATACTGGTATATCTTTGAACAAGTCCATAAAGAGATTTATACTTCATATACAAGTCCATAAAGAGATTTTTTTTTTATTCCCAAATTAGATCTAACTTGCTTACCTATATTTGGAAGTAAAAGTTAACATTAAATCTCTATCTTGTATTACCAACATTGTTATACTATTATACTGTCTAGATAATGATAGTAATTATTGCTGTCCCATTGTTATTGCAACACAAGACTGAATGATGCCAGAATTGAAGCTGATATAGACAGTTGTAAAAATTAAGGCCAAAGACAAAACAAATGATTGATTTTGTGTGCATACTCCTGGCATGTCAAACTTTCACTGAACCCTATTTTAGAGATGCAAGAAATATTGAGGCTGAGATGGTAAGATACCTGCCTAGGGTTGCATGGCTAGTAAATACTTGCCAGGGTTTACTTAATAAAACTTATGCTTTAACCACAATAATCCTGCAAGCCACTTAATAACTATTTGTCAGTCAAACTAATTATTTCTCTCTTGGAATTTATCCGAGTGATGGAGATAAATAAATTATAAATTATGATTCAGTGTGAAAAATGGTATTACCACAGAATGACCAGTCAGTAAAGAAACACATGAGGACAATACATTGTGGTGGGATTGGGAGAGAGAGGGTGACTCAGTGAGGAGGCATCAAGACTGGATTCCAGGCCTTCTGCACTACCATGGCAGCCTCTACTTACCCTTTTCATGGGACATACTATTTGGGGTTTTGATTTACTTATTTGTCTCTACCTTCTGGTAGATGTATGCTTTCTAAGGATAAGGGCTGAATCGTCTATTTGTATCGCTTTATGTAGGAAATGATACCTAACTTCTCTTTAATATATATTGAGGGGTGAGTGAATTAGCTGAATCTGTGGAGATGAATAAAGTGATACTTTGTCATGAATGAAGGTGTAGAAATTCATTAGCTGTTGAGGAAATGCTCAGTAGTATGGATAAGGACAGATCACTGTAATGCAGCCTGAAGTCTTGTGAAAGGTTGGGTTAGCCATGCATACTTATATTCATCATGGTAGAGAGTGACAGAGTTTTAAGTGTGTGCCTTTCCCTAATACATCCTCCTGTTTTCAAGGACAAAGACAAAGGGACCCAGAGCTGGGATATGTCATGGGAATTAAAAAGATTTCTTTTTGTATGCTGTCTCTGCTACTACTAATCAACTGTGTGACAGTGGGCATGCCACCTAGCTTTATTGCATTGCTTGTCACACAGTAAAGCTTTGTCAAATGGGTTGATTAAGGTGATTATTATTTTTGCAGGAAGGTTCTGAAGAATTTGAGATACATCTATGTAAAAGACCTTTACTTATTAGAACTTATTGCTTGGTACTGTTTAAAATAAGATTGGTACTTACTCACTCAATAGAACAGAAGGCTTGAGGGCCTCCAATGTTAGGAGCACTGAGCATTTAGACAAGGTAGCAGCCCTGTGTTTCAGAGTGACTGGTCCACTTGGGACACAACAAAGCTAGTAGTGAGGAGTGGAGAGAGTGGGCAGTCAACATCCCTGGCGCAGGGGTTATTTGGCAGAAGGAAGCAAGGTCCATAAAGGACCATATGGTCAAGAAAGCTTCAGTTTCAGGGAAGCTCTGAAGTACAAATCAAGTCTAAATTAGAGATGCTCACCTGTGAGGGAGAAGCCTAGGTTAGGACCCTGGGCTTCTGAGACCTTGGACTCGAAGCTAAAATACAGGCAGCACAGTCAAATCCAGGCAGCCATGTGTGACTGAGTCTAAGTCTACTATTTTTCTCCTCATGTGGTCTGTATTCTTCTTGAAGGTTATAAGGTAATGGAATTAAAGAAGCAATGCTTTTTTTTTTTTTTTCTGGAGAGGTTTTTGCTATAGGGTGTGTGTGCTCGCCAGACAGAGAGAGACAGAGAGAAAGAAAGTGAGAAATCACCCCCCCAGGGGGGATGGCCACGCCGCAATCCCTTCTCCTCCATTCTCCTCTCGGGATCTTGGGCATGCACGCACACACGCCCGGCATGAGTTTTAAGCCACCGGGTCGAGGACGCGAACTGTGGTCGACTACGTGGGAGTCCAGCGACATAGCCATTATGCTAACTGCTGGTCCCGGAAGCAATGCATTTTTGATAAGCTAAAGTAAAACAAGGTATGCATTACCAGTGCACTGGATGCTCGCTGTTGCATCCTAGTGCCTTGAAGTCCCTCAGCCTATCTCCTATTCAGTGCATAAGGACCATGCTGTGGAAGAGTTTGATAAATGTTCTTTTAGTTTATAAAGTAAATTTCTTTTTTTTTTATTTTGAAGTAATTTTGTTTTCTTTTCAGATTAAAAATAATGTACTTTTTTTTCTTCCCAAGACAGTGCCATCCTTGAGAAGCTAACTCAGAGACTAGAGGGAAAATAGACCAATAAGTAAATCAAAATTTTATGCTAGAGTAGGAAATAAAGTACCAGGAGGACACAAATTACACAAACAGTTTCTCAGAGTGAAATGGTCCAGTCACAGTGATGCTTAAAAAAGGCAACTGCAGGCCTGTTGGTGTCAGTTAAAGTGGCTGGATTTTGCATGGCCAACTCCACAGTTCAAGTCCTGGATCAAAAAAAAAAAAAAAAAACCCAAAAAACAAAAAAACAAAGGCTGGAGCAGTGAAATATGTAAGAAATGGAAACTTACTTGTTGACTATAACATATATGGCAATATCCTTGATTGAGCCAATATACAGTGTATTCTGGTGGAAAATCTCATTTTGTATACCGTAATGGTGTACAGTGAATGAATGTAAATAAATTTAAAAAATATAAAAACATACTAAGCACACGTGTGCCCAGAATCCCCAAAGGAGGAAGTAATACAGAAGAGATTGTGGTGTGAGCATCTCCTGTGGAAAGTGCCATCTCACTTCCCCTTTCTCTGCTCTCTCTGTCTTTCTCCAGTGAACACATGTTCCCCTGGCACAATTTTCAAAAAGAAATAAAGAACAAAAGGTAACTGCTAGTCAGGTGGAGGGAAGCATGAACTGGAGGCTAGAAGTGGGGGAATACTACGGCAGATTTTTCCAGGGAAGTGGGAGAGTTAAACTAATTGGGTGGAAAAGGCATATCTTAAAAATGCAGAAAAAGGTAGACCAGACTGAATTCAGTGAGAATTTAGATGAGGTGGATGAGAACTCTGTTCTTTTGGTATCCAGGTAGGCTAGAAAGATGGCGGATGCCTTGTACCATGTCCGAATGTCAGGGTGGCAAGGTGGTGTTTATGACAATTCTGCGGCTTGTCCTGCCACTGGGCCTTCATCCATGCTGTGCATGCTAGTAGAGCTCGCTTCGTGCTGTTTTCAGCTGACTTAAGTGTAACATATGATGATGAACATATTTACATAATGTGTAGCTGGTGAAATCACGGAAGATTGGAATTTCCCATTTTAATTCCATTTTAAAGATGCTTGTTAAGCAAAAGGATATAATTCATTTTTCAAACTGCTGAAATGTTATTTTGGCCTCTTGAATCAAAGGCATTCCGCAAGTGTTTTCTTTATTACATGCCTTAAACTTTAATTAGAATTTAATTATAAGATCCTAAAGGCATGAGTAAGAGGAGCAGATGGGACAGTAAAAAGCAGCTTAGTGAAGGAGGATTAAAGATTAAAAGTTGCTTGTTAATGGCATAAAGAATGAACAGAGAGCTAAATTACTAGGCTTTTTTGTGCTATTCTGATGCTTTTTCAATTCTGCAACTTAGTTTTATTCCTGGGTTGAAGCTGAAGAATCTCATAGTTTTTCTTTTTACTTTTTTTTTTTTTTTTTTAATTACTGAGAGTAGATTTGTACATAGAAAGCATGGCAGGTAAAACATGGCAAAAGGTGTTTTATTCCTTCTCACACCTAGTACAGCACTTTGTACATAGTACGGGCCTAAGTCATATTTACTGAATTGAACTGAAAGAAGCTAACACTTTCCCATTAGTGAACATATTGGGTCATCAGAAAAGTCATGACACAGTTTTGCATAGAAAAATACATCATGATTTTCGCAATGACCCAACAAAGGAACATAGTAGATTTTGTTAGAGGTGGACCGAAAAAACTTGAGTCTATGAATCCAGTCTGAACCATTTGCGGGGATGTTTGATATCAGCATGGGGAGTTAATGCACATCTCCCACCTATAGCCTTCCTACAGTTGGTCTTTGCTGTTTGGCTCCTCTTGGATCATTGGCTGGTGGAGACAGAGATTTTGAGTGGAGGTCACTTTGAGACTGCTTCACATCACACAGTGGGGACCACTAACTCTGCTTGCCAGGACTATATTTTGGATGTTCTCTTGGGAAGTTAAATGATTTGAAAGCAAAAAAAAAAAAAAAAATAAGAAAAATGCATTCTGATCATTATTCTTATAGGCTCTAATAGGGCTTCCTTCTCTAGACTATCTTCCTAAAGCTTTTGCCTCTAGTTTTTCTTTTCTTTTTAAAATCCTGCATTTATTGTCCTTTCTCTCCTTAATTATAAGCTTACTTCAGAAAAACTAGACACCAGTGGGGAAAAAGATTCATATAATGAACAAAAAAACATTCCATTTAACACTCAGAGACAACCTTTTTCACAAAAATTTCTTAAACATCTTGATAGTTAGTTGATTCTTATTACTTACAGATTTTGTATTTGCAAATGAATGCCTACTAAAACTTATTTATAACTCCCAAATCGATAATCATGATGCTTTCACAGTCACGTACAGACATACACAGAGAAATGAACCATTTTGTGAGTCTTTCGGTATGCCTGCTCCCAGCTGAGGTCCAACAAAGCAATACCCAGCTTTCTTGTTTCAGCTTATACTGTAAACAATTACCCTTTCAAGGCCTACTGGTGCCAGGTTTTCTCCTTTCTGTGCTTCTCTATTTAAAATGGGCACCAGCCACTCAACTGAAGGACTGTCTGGTGTTCCTAAACCCCAAAAAAGCTGCAATTTGTCATACTGAGAAGATACTGTGTTCTAGGTAAACTTTGTTTAGGCATAAGTTAACTGCTGTTGGCCATGAGTTCAGCATTAATGAATCAATAATATATATGCATGAATTGTGTCTAGGCAGAAACACACATAGAATAAGGTTGTATGTTGCTCAGTTGAGGAAAATGTAACTGAGGGCTCAAAGGAACCTACCCCTGTATTGTTCCTCGGAGCTGGGGTTGAGTATTCTCTAATTTGGTGTTTCTGGAAACTTTATGGAATATAACTATGGCAAATAATAAGCAGTGACTATATATCTTTCTACTCTTCTTGCTCTCTTTTTTAAGCCTTCCATCTCTTGATACCTACTCTGTGTATATAGTATGCATACATTTGTGTAATTTATGTATGCATGTATTTAGCATTTTGGTGTCACATGACACAGCAAAGTATTCTGTGATCTGTCATTTAACTTATCAGTTGTGTTGGCCCTTTGCCTATTTTCACGGAGATCCTTTTGTCATCCTTGCTCTGCCTGGGCTGCACTATAGGAGGTTGACCCTTGCCCCTAACATATTGGTATCAGTGGGAGATGGGAAGAGTCGGAAAAAGAGAAGTTGGAGTATTTATCCTTCTCTCTCCTGCCTTGGCAGTGGCTATGGGCCCTATGGCTCTCCCATGAACTGGGTGGGCCCTCACAGCTCAAACTTTTGCTGATTGGTCCTGGGTCTTGGGCTCAGTCATACTGTCTCCCTTTGTCCTTTCAGCTGGTGGGTAGAAGCAGCTTCTTACTGTTGCCCTTCTCTGAGTTTGTTCCTTTTCCCTGGATGAAGCATCAGATTCAAAAGCCAAGATAAGACAGAATCTTAGAGAATGGAAGCAGGAGTCCAACATTGAATAAGACTGTGAAAGGGGTGGAGAAAGTGGTAGCTCCAGGGCGCTGCTGGGTGACTGCAGGATGCTGGCTTTGCAAGCACAGGTGAAGCAGCTTAGATGCCTAGACACTTGGAAAGCAGCCAGGGCCTCTCATCCTGAGCTTATTTGTCTGGAATAGGATTCCCCTGAACCTAACTAGCTCACCCACTGAGGGAGGAAAAAAAAAATCCATTCTGATCATTATTCTGACAGGTCTCTAACGGGGCCTCCTTCTCTAGACTTTTTTTTTTTTTCCCCTCTTTCACATTATGGGCCTTTCTCCCAAGAGTACGAGATCCCCTGTGGGCTCTAAAATCCAACATGCTACACACCATCCTGAGCCTCGTGTGTTGTCACAGTCCTTATTAAAAATGTATTTTCCCTGAGCCTGGCTGCACCCCCTAAAGTGTGTATTAACAGAAAGGCCTTCAGAGCTGAAAGACATTTGTGAAGAGCCACTGTACCAAGTGGCATTAAATATTGATCACCTGCTACATGTAAATTGTTCATCTTGCTTTAACTCTTGAACCAAAAGGCTTCTCATCTGTTTTCTGCTCAAGTGAAGATCACAGGAAAGCTACTTCTTACCTGACAGTGGTATTTTTCTATACTGGGGCCATTGGCACATTTTTTTGTCCTCTGAGTAATACTTGGAAAGATTGCTCTGACTTTCAGCATTTCTAGGGGAGTCTGTGGGGTATGCTGAGTTAAAAACAACAACAACAACAACCACACTCAGATTCTGGGCACTCACAATAGGCTTTACCACTTGTGAACTGTGGAAACTGGAGAATCTGAAACCTCCACCTCCACTTCAGGTAAAATGGGACTGCAAGTAAACAGCACCCAGCACAACTCCTGGCACCTAGTGGTGCTACCTAAAAAGGAGGTTCTCTATTTTCTATTGCCCTTAGGTCTTCTATTGGGACTTTCCAAATACACTTCTAAGCAACCTAGGATAAAATATGCTATTAATATGCTATTAATAATAGCCCAAAGCACTCAGCGTTATCTTTATTTGTTAAATAAAACCGAAATGTTGCTCAGGCACCCTTTGCTGTTTTTGGAAAGCCTTTGTAAAATATTTTGATCTTACTAAAAAAAAAAAAAATGCAATGGCATTTTAAAACTGTTTTAACCCTGTTATTCATACCTAGAAACTTACAGAAGTTTGGATAATTTGGCGTGCACGCGCACATGCACACACACAGAGTATATATGCATATTTTCTGGATGTTTTGTGTATGCAGGAACACACATAACTCTTTAAGAAATGTTCTTCTTATGTTTTATTTTCTTACAGTCTGTACTTCAGATCATTTTTTTCCCCCCAGAACTGTTTATCCTCACTCCAGACATGACCCTTGGAAAGGTGGCAGAAAAAACAAACGGCTGGTGTGTTTTGGGGCAGTCTGCATTCCTTTTAACTCTCTGAGACCAGGCTTATACTTGGACTTTCAAGCTATTTGTCCAGGGGCCCAACTACTTTGATTCCTGCTTGGAAAATTAGCCTGTTGTTCAAGCTCATGAGAGCCGCCACAGAGCTTTCTGGGGTTAGCAAACTAGAGATCTATGAAGTGTTTGCTTTTATTTGTAACTTTAACCAAGGCTGCCTTAACTGGGTTTTTGTTTTCTTATTTAACTTTTATCCTTGTAACCTTAACCTAATTTCTTTTTCAAATCTCTGTTCTTCTCCATCCCACAATTCCTAATACCTCTTTTGTCCTTAGATTTTTCATCAAAGTCAGGATATGACATTTAAACCCATCCTGTAGGAAGTATCTAAAAGCTAATACACACACACACACACACACACACACACACACACACACAGGATTGCTATTATTTTTTTCTAGGTTGCTTAGGAAGATTAAAGAAAGGTTTTAGAGTGTAGAATTCAGAAAACATTGATGGAAGTTGTGGTTCAGCTTGGTAAGGGAGTGTGGATCTTAGAAAGCACAAGTACACTTTCACTTGTCCTTCATATGGACTTTTATTTTCTCTGTGAGAGGCCCTGGAGCCTGGGCTGTTGATGGTTTAGACAGGAAAAGACTGAAAGGATAACTGCTTCCAGACCCTGAGCCTTGAACACTCAGCCATCATTCAGACGCTTGAGGAAGGACACAAGAGAGGCCTACAGAGGTTTAGGGAGTTTCCTTTAGCTCCAGCTTGTGTGCATTCTCCAAATGTGTCCCTGCATGATGGAAAATACTTGCATACCCTAGCTAACCCTCCAAATAGCAGTGTTATTTCTCTTACAGATGAGGCCCCTGAAGCTATGAAGGTTACAGGAATTTAAACTCTAACCAGGATTATAATAAGTTTGGATTAACCACTTGGCCTCTCTTATCAGATACTCCCTTTCCTGCTTGATTTGCATGGCCCTTCTTTAGAGATTTTCTTTTGTGTCACAGAGGAAGTAACTGAGATTTATGGAGTACCTATTTTGTGTCATACACTGTTACATGCAATGTTCATATATGCAGTGTATATTTCAATTAGAGTCATGGGAAGAAGGTGTTATTATCCCTTTTTTTTTTTTGGAGAGGTTTTCGCTATAGGGCGCGTGCGCTCGCCAGACAGACAGAGAGAGACATAGAGACAGAAAGCGAGAAATCACCCCCCAGGGGGGATGGTCACGCCGCAATCCCTTCTCCTCCATTCTCCTCTCGGGATCTTGGGCACGCACGCACACGCGCCTGGCGTGAGATTTAAGCCACTGGGTCCGAGACGCGAACCGCGGTCGACTACGTGGGAGTCCAGCGACATAGCCATTACGCTAACTGCTGGTTCCCTTATTATCCCTTTTTAAAAGAGGAAATTCCTGAGATTTGGTAAATTAGGTAATTTGCCCAAAATCATACAGGTTCACAGTAGGTGACACAGGATTTGAGCCAAGATCTGACTCCAAAACTTTTGCTGTGTTCATTAACCAGCTGTCTACATTAAAAGGAGGCTCCCTGGTATAAGGCCACTTGGAATAGACATGGTAGGTCCATGGCAATCAGTTCAAAAGTCATTGCATGCTCCATTGCAATCTCATTTCATTTCTATCATTATGGAGGTTTAAAGTAGAGGTAGTCCTGCTTTTTTCAGTTTCAGTTTCTTTGGAAACAAAGATATGTAGCAACACCAATATTATTCTGGGATATATGTAAGTAGCAGTAAGTGGATCAGGAATGGTACTTGGTCTTTACACATGTTCTTTCAAGCTGATCTTAGGACAACTCAGTGAAGTTTCCTCTCATTTTTATCTGTGAAGGTACTCAGTGAGGTTGAGTTGCTTGCCTGCCCCATATCATACTACTAACGAGTAGAGAGATGGGGATTTGAATTTAAGATATCTTACAGCAAAAGTATATTCCTTCCACTCAGCATATGGGACATTACCTAGGGGCACATGTGAGGATCTTACATGGTCCCTAAGCTGACTGCAGTAGTGTAGAGATGAAGGTGATAATAACATTGATGCCCATGGTGAAGCAATGATGCCTTTTCATTTGTCTTTTCATATCATCTGGTTACATTGGCAGGAAGTCTTAGTTGAGTGGTAGTATGTCTTTTATAACTTTTTAAGAGAAAACGGACTTAGGCTCTCAGGCTTCGGCAAGCAATAAAATCTGGAAGAACATGGACTAGCTAGTAGGGTAGTAGTTAAGGTGGCTGGATCTCACATGGCTGACAGTCCTGGATTTGGTGGCTTGGAAAACCAACTGGATATGTGTGTGTGCCTAAAATCTGGAAAGGAGAAGTGGAGAAGTGATTGTGGTACGGCCAACCCCCAGAGGGATGCTTTCTCACTCTACCCCCCCACCCCAAAGTACATACACCCTCTAGCAAATTTAACTGAATGAATGAATGAATGCATGCACACATGACTGTATTAGATCATCAGAAAAGTCACGATATGTTCTTTCTATGCAAAAATATATCATAACTTTCCCAACAACCCAATAGAAAAATATAATGATACTCTTTGTTTTTATGATGTGTATATATATATTTATTTATATATAAATATATATACTTATTTACATTTAATCACTATGTTTTTACTGTAAAAGATTTAATGCTAAGCAAAGTAAACCAGACTATGAAGCATAGGGCACTGTATATCCTTGCTTAATATATACTGAGTGTCTGCAGTCTATAGCAGAAACTGAATGACTGGAAGGTATAATAGTAGGGAGGGCAACTGTAGATACTAGAGACAGTATCGGAGGGGGTGGGTAATAAGGGTGGGAAGGAGGGGATCAGGGGAACAAACAGAGCCCTTAATAGATACAAAAGGTTTTCATATATTTTTCTTTCTTTTTTTTTTTAATTTGGATATTCCAGCCAAAAGAAGATGAGCCAAATAAACCTCTATTCTTATGAATACCCAGTCTCAGGTATTTCTGTTTAGCATCACAAAAACAGACTAACACAGCCAGTTAAATGGGAACAGCAGTGAAATGGTTGCTAAATACTCTCCTAGGAGGTGCATTTGAACTGAGAAGGGACCAATGAGAAGTGAGCAGAGGAGGAATGAGCCATTCAGGAGGAAGTTTATGTCCTTGAGCAGACATGTATTCGTGACCTGGGTGAACGTTGGGAAGGAGTCCCATGGGGCTTAAATAGAGACCTAGGTTGTTGGAGATGTGGCCAGAGGGGGAAATAGGGCTACTCCTTCTAAGATTTTACATGATGTGTTCTGGAATTTACATTTTTCTAAATGTAACAAGAGGTCACCATATAATTCTGGCAAAAAAGTGACATCTGATTTATATTTTAACAAGTTATTTCTTGCTGTCATGTGGAAAATTGATTTTTGAGAGGTAACAGTAGAAAAAAGTGAAAGGTAATTGCAATAATCCAGGTGAAAAATGATGTTGATCTGGTCCACAGTGGAAAAGATGATGGGAAGTGTTTATATTTGGAAGTCAGTGTTGAAAAGATTTGTTATTGTGGAGGAGAGGATGTGTCGGGCAAAGAGTTGTCATCGACAAATCCATGACTTCTTTGTTCACTTGGCTTCCATGCCATCTCACAAAGTTAGATCTTTCTGACACTTTTCTCGGGGTCTCATTCATTGATTTCTCTCTTAGAGTCTCTTTACATATTAGTATTCATAGGCTCCTGACCTTAGCTCTCTGATCTCATTCTTCCAAGACTTGTACAGGAGTCACAAATGTCCATTCCTACAGTATCCAAGAAAACAGCTAATGGGAGGTACAGGCCAAGGTAAGTACACACCCAGGCTCTATGTAAGTGGGCAGCCTTGATGACCTGCATCTCATATTCATGAGATGAGCTCTACCTGAATATGTTCTCAAAAGAAGGAATGGTGGCCCAGCTTGTTGGAGGGCCTTTTCATTTTTTTAGGATAATCTAGAAATCCAGGTTTTTGTTTTCTTTTAAACTCACTATCTCAAGATTTTTATATGTTGGCTCAGGTGTTTTTCAGAATTCTGTGGGGACCCAACAAAACAGGTCTGTGTTGCAAATGTGTTGCTTGGGCCATGGGTACGCGACTTCGGCTGAAATAGTCTTTCTAGGGTAATTCAAAATGTATGGCCTGTTTTTTATTTATTTAATTTATGGCCTGGCACCATCCACATTTGTGTTTCCAGCCCTGTTCTTCAAACTCTTACGAGCCACTGATCATTGACACATGGCTTTTCCATAGCTGCGTCTTGACAGCATGCCCCATGTTCAAATCTCCCACCAACTTGCATCTGCCTCGCCCGTTCCATCTCAGGGGTTCACCATGTCCTGTCAGCGTCCAGGCTGAATGAAATCTGTCTCTATTCTTGATGTCTGCTTTACTGACAAACTACATTTTCAAAAGTTGATATCTAAATCTCATTTGCATTAGTTTCTAAATCTTTTCAAGTTTCTCTTTCTCTCCCTTTGTCCTATAGCTTTAACTCGATCATGCAGCCAGCTTTGAAAGCAATATAGCTAAGTCTTTGTCATTTTATGTATTTTAAAAATGATGGAACTGAGACTTGGAGAAAACTTAAACTTTGTCCAATCGTTTAGTATAAATGGCAGTGTCAATTTGAATCCAGGCAATGTATAGAAAACCTATCCTCTTTACCAGTAGAAAATAATAAATTGCTCATCACTATTACAGAAGATTTAAATAAAATGTGTCTCAGAAAAAGTGGAAATAATGAACTAGAACTACCTAGAATTGTTTACAGTAGACCTCTTATAGTGATCCAATTTTAAGAAATATTTTTAGTTATAGCATCATTTAGATACAAAACGATGCTTGCTGGTTATTCAGAGGGTATTAGAAAACTCATCTTTCCTTTACAGATTTTAAACTCTTCTTTTAGATACCTTTATTTCATCCATATGGTCAATTGAATCACAGTAAAACTGAGTATAAATTGTGAATGTTCAGTGTTCACATTGAAGATATTTTCATATAGTTTTTATCATTTACAAATATAACCATATAAGGAAACCCACGTCTCTGAGAATAAAAGCGATCTGTGCTGCTATTAGAGTCCCGTTTTGTATGGGTGTTCTTGAGGTCACCTAGTTCTGTTGGCAGTGCTTGCCCAGCAATCCCCAGCACACAGGCCTAACTTGAGCTGGTATCAGGAAAGAGATTCTGCCAGCCTTCTCTCTCCATGGCATGTCCCATGATGTTCTTTTTTTGTTTGTTTTCTTTCTTTCTTTTTTTTTTTTTTTTATCATGGAAAGCCTCTAGCTTCTACATTGTGAGTATGGAAGTACCGTACCACCTAGTCTCATGTTTTCTGCTCACTTTAGATGGTCCTTATTTTGGAAAGACAAATTCTGATCATTCCAAAGAGAGCAAGCTTATATATACCTTGGTAAACTGATGGTCTGGGTTCACACACAGTCAAAGGCTTTGCAGGAAACTATTAGGAACCTGTGCACTAAAAAATGTCATTGCAATAGTTAAAGAATTTGGACTTTAGATTTAGACAGTCCTGAGTTTGAGCCTATTTTTAATCTGTAAAATGGGACTGATACTATTTCTTACCTCATAGGAATATTATGTAAATTAATGAAATAATTAATTTCAAGTCCTTAGTTGAGTACTTGGTACATAAGGCACTCAGTAAAAGTTAGTTATTACTACTGTTATTATGAAAAATATTACTGTATTGGCTCACATAATGGTTCATCAATGACCGCCTATTTATGTATTCTCCCAGCATAGCTCTCAAGTTGAAGGACCTTTAATCTCTGTTCTGAATACTGTTAAGACATGCTCGGTCAGCATGCCTTCCTGCCCAGTTTCTGATTAATTACTTAATTAAACTAACTCTTTCTGAGTATTTTCTGTGTGCCAAGGACTGTCCTAAACACTGTGCATTTAAGAATATTGCACTGTGTTATTTCACCCTTTTTCAATCCCTGTTTCAAACTCTAACTGCATTATTATGATCACTCAAACATGCCATCTTTCTCCCTACCACCGTGCCTGTGTACAGATTGTTCCTATGACCTGGAATGCTCTCTCTTACTTTCAGACTGGCAGATTGCTATCCTTAGCTCAAATCTCATCTGAAGTCAGCTCTGCTCCCTGAGGGAGATTTAAGTGCTTTTCTGTTGTCTGTATACTGTGTTTTGAGGATGGCATTCTTTTATAATATTCACACAAGTGGCTGTTTTATAACAATTTCTGTGTCTCTCCTCATGAGACTAGGAGCACTTTGAGGGCAAGGACTATGCCTGTTTACTTGTGTTCTTAACAGATTGCTTATAGGGCTTAAATCTATTTACTGGTGAATTCTATGAATGAATGTATAGGTTCATGGAGAAAGGAAAAAGATGATGCAAGCATTAAAAATAAATAAATAAATAAATGAAAGAAAAATGAATAAATGACACAGCGACCAGACCTTAAGATGTTTTCTCTGTGCTGGGGAGACAGGAAAGTAAATATTCACAGGGTACAGTGATAAATGCCTCATTTATCACATGGCAGGTGGCAGCCAGCAAGTTCTGTCCACAAAGGTGTATTGTTTCAGCTATTCCATGCTTATTTATTCTTTAAAAAAGTTTATTCAGGTACCAAACATAAACATCCAGACTTCTAGCTTCCCCGATTTGGCAATACTGGATCCTTCTCCTTTGTGGAACTAGGCAGAGTGGTTCCCAGAGGCTGGGGCTGCTGTAGGTGTGGCCATGTGGTTGCACTTCTTCATCCTGCCTCACCTTTCATGTGACTTCTTAAGCCTGGAATGTATTTGCATTCACAGCTCCTGCTATAGGGGATGCTTTCGAGTTCTCTATGTGTGATGGTGAGAGAAGGGAGAGAAATAATGAGGGAGTCTCAGTGAGTGAAAAGCTCTAGAGAAGTGAGACCACATGGGGTGTTTCCATCTACCAGACGTGGTTCCCATCCATTGGAAGCACAGTGTTGGCTCAGGCTAGAGAAGCCTTCAACGGCCCAATCTCAGGGTTGTTTTGTTTAATATATATATATAATTTTGCTGAGGTATTTGGATTGAAACTGTAGTAAATGGATGGACTTTGAAGTCAAAGAATAACATAGTATGACTGTCACTTTAAAAGGTCAGTCTGTCCTTGATAAAGTAGATGAATTAGTAAGGAGATGAGAGTGGGTGCATGACTCGACAGGAGGGTGTTCCTATAGTTCAGTGGTTCTCAGCCTGGGGAAATTTTTTGCATTTCAGGAGACGCTTGGCAAAATCCAAAGACTTTTTGTTTTCTTTTAAGAAAGCAGGGTGCTGTTGGCATCTTGTGAGTGGAGGTTAGGGATGCTTCTAAACATCCTGCATTATCTAACCCACAATTAAAAATTATCTGGCACTGAAAGTCTATGGTGACGAGGTTGAAAAACCCTTCTTTAGTCAACTAAGACTTAAAGGGGATGACAGTTTTGCTAGTGACACCTAAAGTTCTTAG
>NW_006159930.1:1859273-1860625 GCF_000334495.1 Tupaia belangeri chinensis
TGGGTTTATTTAGAAGATAGATCCAGCAGGTCTCAGCCACTGATGATTTGAATGTGGCATGTTAGGAGGAGAGAAAAGGAGGAGGATGTACAAAGTGGAAAGAAAACCGAGCAAGATTTATTTAGCAAATAAAGGAGAAACCTGCCATTAAAGGGTAACTGAAAGCTACATGTTATCAACTCTCTTATTAATTTCTGTTGATTAAACAGTGAGCACCAAAGAAAGCATTTTCTCATCCCCCATTTTTAACCTTTAAGAACAATATAGTATTTGTAACTTTATTAGGGCCTAGCAAACTCAGCCTGTTTGGGAAAAAAATATAGAAAGGGTTTAACTTATACTTTGGTGCTTTCATGTGCAAAGATTTTTGCTTTCAGATTTTGAGGTAAAGCCATGAGGTCACGTTTCTGTTGTTCTCTCTTGAGAAATGAAAAAAAAAAAATCTTTTGATTCTTTAATATATATCCGTCAAAAAAGTACTGGAAACTGGGAAACCATGTGGCTAGCTTTATCAAAATGTGATTGAGTTTTTCTTTTTTTTTGAGATTTTTGCTATAGGGTGCATGCCTTTGCCAGAGAGATAGAGAGAGACAGAAAGTGAGAAATCACCCTCAAGGGTGATGGACACACCACAAGCCCTTCTCCTCCGTTCTCCACTGGGGATTTTGGGCACGCATGCACATATACCCCACGTGAGTTTGAAGCTACCAGGTCAACTACGTGGGAGTCCAGCAACGTAATGATTACACCATCTGCTGGTTCCTAAATTTTTCTTTTAACATGACTGTTTTTAGAGGTGTCCCCACTAGTTAAGAGACTGGTTAGGGAAAATGGAACTTGAGATTAATGACACTTTTCTTACTTTTGTTAAAGTTACTTCGCTCTATCCTGTTGGTGCAGGAAGCCCAGAGACAGAACTAGTAGGGTACAGATAGAAAGGAAAGATTGATTAGGAGTGCTCTGGCACCTTGGAAATACTTTTTAAGTCCCAGGTCTTTTCCACAAGCACTACTTTGTCCAGGTTCTCATTATGTGGAAATGCATGCGTGTGTTCTATGTGAGCAGATCAAGCAGGATTCCGGGGAATGGGATGGAAAGTGCACTTCACCTCCCTGTCCACGTGATGACAGCTGCTCCTTGTCTGTCTTCTCTGTTCACCACAGTCTGAGAAGGTGGGGAGGCGGGAGAGGGCTCCACTGGTGTGCATCCAGGGCGAATAGAACACCTGTGTTCCTTCTGTTTTGTCAGTGTGTCAGAGTCCCTGCAAGAAACAGGTAACACAAACAAATGAAGTAATTTGAGAAGAGTGGATAAGTGTAGGGCAGCGAGAACACTGAGCTACGCATAGGAGG
>NW_006159930.1:1860734-1873594 GCF_000334495.1 Tupaia belangeri chinensis
AGACCCTGCAAGAAGCAGTTAACACAAACAAAGGAAGTAATTTGAGAAGAGTGGATAATTGTAGGGAAGCCAGAACCCTGGGCTACGCAGAGTGGGTTGGTACCATGTCAGGGCTTAAGAAGTGAGGGGAAGGAATGTTACAGGGTCCTGGGGAGAGCATTGCATGTCTGACCTTTGGCAGGCCCACATTCCTCTTGCCTCTTGGTACACCTTCATGTCCCCCCATTGGCTGAACCCTGCTGGAGGCCAGAGTGTGCTCTTTGCCAGTCAGCACTTCGGTTCAGAAAACAGGGTGGAGAACGCGAGAGACGAATCTGAAGAGGCAAATGGAAATGGACATTTGGACATTCTTTCTGCTTGGTTGGTTTCTGTGGTCAGATATTTGTGGAGGAGTGAGGTGGTGATAGGAGCTGCTTTGGAGTCAGGGAGTCTGGTAAAAGATCACATCTGTTCCATTTGCTAACTGGGCAACCCTTAGCTCTTGAGTTCTGCAAATGCCTATTTACTTGCTGTGGAATGGTAGCAGAGACAATACTTGAATCCAAACCTTTGAGAAGAGCAAAAAGGAAAACACTTGATTGCTCCTGATCACTTTGAGAAAGGCTGGGAGAATCTGTGTAGAATGTGAACAGTATATCTCAATAAAGTTTTTTTTTTCTTTTTTGATAACAGCTGTAGTTGTGTTGTTGTCTCACATCAAATGGTTGATTTGTAAATCAACATCATATGGGGGGACTTTAAAAAGTTTGTGGAGAACCAGCCCTGTTGGCTAAGGATTAAGGGAGCTGGATCCCACATGTCCAACTGTGGTTTGAATACCAGCCCTGGTGGCTTAAAAAAGAACACTAGGCATGTACATGTGCATACATGCCCCAAATCCTGATGGGATGAAGAAATGGAGGATAAAGGATTGTGGTGTGACCACACCCCATTAGGGGGTGCTTTCCTCTCTTTATCTCTCCCTCTCTCCCTGGTGAGTACATGTGCCCTCTGGCAATTAAAAAAATATTGTGGAAGATGGAATTAAAGTATGAGTTTATTTTGGTGTAAAACTTTTGAAATCCATCCATAGTTTTATTTCACAACATGCAATTTTCACCTGTTTTTCTGAAGACTCCATATATGTTTCCATATTCCAGATTTTCTAGCATCAGAAAAACAAAGGCATCCCCCAAAACTGTTCATAAATATGGTAGTACTGCCTCCACATTATTAATGTTGGCTGCTACTGTACTCCCTGTGTTACTGAGGTGTGTGAATTAGCAGCCACAGCAGAGCTGGCTGGACTGGATGCAGACTGTAGCGAACGAAGATGTCATTTCCTATGGTGTGGCCATAGGCACAGTCTAATGTCTCATTCCCCGGAAGTCTTGGATGGCCCTTGGGTACTACAGCCCTTGGACTGCTCCCAGTGTATTTCACACTGCATTGCCATTACCTTCTCTAGGTCGAGGACTGTATGTGATTCATCTTCACATCATCACCATTTCTTCTCTCTAGTTTAACTGCTCCCTTCATTCTTGTTGCATGTTTTCCCCTTCGTGGCCTCACAGAGTTCAGATCTCAGGCTCATATACCATTAGCTCTTACAACAGAGAGCAACTGGCTTTTTCTTCAAAAGCAACTGTGCATTCTCTTTTCTCAACCTATGAAATTCTGGAGAATTATTATTAGTTTCATTTGAGTTATGTCCGTGTCCCTTACTGGGTGCTATCTTTGTCTCAGCATTGATCCAGTGCCCCTTCCCAAGGGAATCTGTTATGGTCAATGGAGTGGGGTCTCTGCAACTATGATAGCTTTTTTAAATTCTTTTTTAAGTTTCAGAGGTCATGTGTGCATTCCAGAAAGAGAGAGAGAGAAAAAAGAGAGGGTGAATGTACTCCCAGTAGGGTGTGGTCATGTTGTCATCCTTTTCCCTCTATTTCTCCATCCTGTCAGGGATTTGAGGCATGCATATACATGCTCCTGGTATGCTTATTTAGCCATCAGTGCTGGGAGTTGGACTGAGGCTAGCCATGAGGCATCTGGCTCCCAATGCGCAGCACTTAACCGCTGCACTAAGGACCAACTCAGTCATGACAACTCTTGGCAACTCTGCAACTCTTCTTGCAGTGGAGAAGAGAATGAATCAGTTTAGGAATGTATTCAACATCAGTGACCATACTGAGAAGCTCTTATTTAAATTAGTTGAAGTAAAGAAGAAGCAAGGATCAGGAATGTAATTGAAAGGAGAGAGAAATTATTTCTTGGGGGATGAAAAGAGTCTTAAACATTACAGTGGTTTGTGGCTTCTGAATGTCATCATTATCCAACAACACAGACAACTACACAATTTATCTAGTGGTATTAAAACTTTTTAGGTCAAGATAAAGAAAAGAATGTCTAAAAAGACCCTAAAGTGGGACTGACAGTGAAAAAAAGATGGATAAAAAACGAGTTATAATGATGATAATATCTAACATGTATTTAGTACTTATCATATACTAGGAACTACTTTGAGTGTATTACATTTTTTTTTGAGACATTTTTGCTATAGGGTGTGTGCGCTCACTGTAAAGAGAGAGAGACAGAGACAGAAAGCGAGAAATCACCCCCCAGGAGGGATGGCCATGCCACAATCCCTTCTTCTCCATTCTCCTCTCGGAATCTTGGGCACGCACGCACACATGCCTGGTGTGAGTTTAAGCCACTGGGTCCAGGACTTAAACTGTGGTTGACCACATAGGAGTCCAGCGACATAGTCATTATGCTAACTGCTGGTCCCTTACATATATTGTTGACTCACTTAACAATGTACTTGTTTTGTAATAGGAAAGAAACAGGAAGAGATAGTGAGAGGGAAAGTGAGAAATCACCTCCAAGGGGGGTTGATCCTTTTTCCTCCATCCTCCTCCTGGGGTTTTGGGCACACACACGTATGTGCCTGGTGTGATTTTTCAAGCGGCCCGGTGTAAGACTTGAAACATAGTCAGTTGTATTGGTGTCCAGTGCCTTAACCCCCATGCCACCTGCTGATCCCGATTTGACCATATTAAGTCCAGCATATCTTTAATTCTTTGGACTTCGCTAAATGGTTGAGATGATGGGTATACTAATTACCCTGATTTTTTTTTCATTATACATTTTGTTCATGTACTGAAAAATCACACTATACTCCCACAATATGTACAGTTATTATATGTTAACTAAAAATAGGAAAATATCCACATGTAATCACTTTAGATAGACCAACTGTCTTTCAGATGAAGATTGGAAGGCAGCTAAAGGTCCTTAATGAATGTGTCCTAATAGGAGAAACGTTTGAGTGTGTAAGAAAATTTATACAGTGTATAATTTATACTTTTTGCAATTGAAATCAGCAACTGGTTCAAGTCCTAAATGAACAATTAATATTTAGTGTGACTTAAAAAGAAAAAATTCCTTTACTTCAGACATGAATACTTTCACTTAGTAATTTATAAAATAAATAATTATTTTTACACAGAAAAACATAGAAAATTACACCATGACTTTTCTGATGACCCAATCTATTTTTTCATTTTAAAAATTTATTGTAATTATTTATATATTCGATCACTATACATCATTTAGATTGTATAGAGACATTATTCAGCATGATATACACCTCAGCCCAGCCCAGTTGAGAATACTATACACATCTTCATCAATAGATAATAAACTGTATCTGTATCCCACAAATACCTTTCTATTTTTTTCCCCAAATTTTCTTAATTATGCTCTTCCCCTCCCACACTGTCCTTCCACTTTGTCTCTATTGTCCATAACAATTTTCAATGCTTTTATGTCCCCCAGTCTTTCAGTCTATACCATAGAGTGTGGACAGTTGGTATATGTTAAGTGGGGACATACAATGTCTCTCTTTTATAGCCTGACTTGCTTCACTCAGCAACAGATCTTCCATATTTGTCCACTTTCTATCACATTCAAGGGCCTTATTTTTTCATGGCTGAATAATATTCCATGGAGTATATGTGCCAGACCTTTTCAATCCAATAATCTGTTTGTGGACATTTGAACTGGTTCCATGTCTTAGCAATCGTGAATAATGCTGCAATGAAAAATAGTTGTGCAAGTGCTTTTCTGACTGAGTGCTCTCCTGTCCTTTGGGTAGATACCCAGGAGTGGAATTGCTGGATCATATGGTAGTTCTATTTGAAGGTCCTTGAGGAAACTCCATCTTGTTCTCCCCAGAGACTGGTCCAATTTACATTCCCACCAACAATGTATGAGAGTTCCCTTTTCACCATGACCCCACCAGCACTTATCATTTTTTGATTTTTTATTCTTTGCCATTCTGACTGGGGTTAGGTGGTATCTCATTGTGGTTTTGATCTGCATCTCCCTTATGATGAGGGATGTTGAACATTTTTTCATATGCTTTTTGGCTGTTTGTATGTCTTCCTTAGAGAGTTGTTTATTCAGCTCATTTTCCCATCTTTTAATTGGGTTAATCATTTTCTTCTGGGTAAGCTGCTTGAGTTCCCTGTGTATGCTTGATATCAGTCCTTATCTGAGGCACAATTAACAAAAATTCTCTCCCATTCTGAGGGTTGTCGATTCTTAAATCAAAAGTGACTTTTTTTTTTTGAAATTTTTTTGCTATAGAGTGCGTGCGCTCGCCAGACAGACAGAGAGAGACAGAAAGTGAGAAATCATCTCCCGCAGGGAAGGCCATGCCACAATCCCTTCTCCTCCATTCTCCTCTCGAGATCTTGGGCACGCATACACATGCACCCGGTGTGAGTTTAAGCCACTGGGTCTGGGACTCAAACCATGGTCGACTACATGGGAGTCAAGCAACATAGCCATTATATCAACTGCTGGTTCCTCAAAAGTGATTTTAAAAAGCTACTGAAGAATCTGAACAAAGTGGTACCAAGTAATTCTATTAATAAATACACCTGTTTCCTAATCATGTCAATAATGAGCTATTTATACCATATCAGTGACTGTGACAAAACTGTGTCTGTGTGTCTTGGATTAGAATAAAGATCTATGGGTCCAGCAGGTGGCATGATGGTTAGGTGTCAGACTCCACTTGGCTGACTGCAGTTTGAGTCCTGTATATGGCGCTTCAAAATTATGTGGGATGTGTTTGAGTCCTGTATATGGCGCTTCAAAATTATGTGGGATGTGTGGGCCCCAAATCCCAGGAGAATGGAAGAGAAGGGGTTGTGGTGTGGCCATCCCTCTCAAGGATGATTTCTTACTTTCCCTCTCTCTCCAGCAAGTATATGTGCCCTATAGCAAAAAATAAATAAATAAATAATTAATTAATTAAAAAATCACAATCTATGAATTGTCATGCTAATTTTATCAGTTTGGATACAGACAACTGAGTCTTATCCTGACTAACCTATTCACGGTGGGCTGGGTAAAAAGTACTGATTTTAAATAAGGTGTAAAGAGTGGGGCTTGGACATACTCTTTATATCCCAAGAGAATAGAGAATCACTGTGGAGACACAGAGAACTGGGGCTGAATATCAATCTGGTGAGCACATCTGTGTTCCTTGGAATGTATTGAGTCTGGAGCGTGAGGGGAGATTCTCAGTGGCCTTGGAAGGTTGACTTCTAAGGGAAGAACTGAGCTCATTCTCCATGGCTTAGTTCTGATAGGCCCTTAGAAGGAAAAAGAACTTCAATGAACTACTAATTTATAAAGTCTAGAGTTGAGCATAATACACAGGTTTGTCTAGGAGTGACTGCCATGAAGATAGATTATCTATGTGGGCTTAGAAAATCACAAATGTACATTATGTGTCAATACATTTTTCTTTCAACATGGTGATCCTAGTCTGTGAGTACACAGCATCTTTTCAAAGCCAGTTTCACAAAGTAACAAGAATTCTACAATGTACGCTGCTAAGCTATCAATAAATTGTCTTCTTAGTTTAGAATCCTTTGAGGTTTAATTCAAAATGAAATAATGCATCATTAGTTCAGACCATGTTCACTTTGTGATCATCCTCTTCAAGAAAGCACCTTGACTGATTCACTAATTAAATCCTAAAATTACAAAATCTAAATTTATTACAAGAAATACCTTTGGACCCTTCACAAGGCAGCATTCTACTTCATCCCTGGAATGAAAGTGAATGAACATCTCACATGCACACCTTATTTCCCTCTGGACATTTTGACTCCGAATGTTGTGAGCATCAGAAAATGTCCCCTGAATTTGATTGTGGATGGCGGACCTATGCCCAGTGGGAATTAGGAGTATTTCCAAGGATAGGGTAGATGATAACTTCAGAAGAAATGACTCTTCTGCAAGACCTGCTTTCGTGAAGTCATTATTCCCAGGAGGGTGGCTGTGTACCTGTCGAAGGCCTCTGTGAAAGAGGGCTCCACTGTCTTGGCAGGAACACTCAAGGGCAGAGGCTTGGCTCACCTCGAATGCATCTAAGACTTCATTTGGGAGAGCTGTGATGAGAGAATTCCTCCTCCCTTTTACCTAACGCATTTGCACAGAAGTGTGTTCCTATAGGTGTGCTGATGGGCACTTGCAGTTTATCCCTCAAATACCTTTCTATTTTTTTCCCCAAATTTTCTTAATTATGCTCTTCCCCTCCCACACTGTCCTTCCACTTTGTCTCTATTGTCCATAACAATTTTCAATGCTTTTATGTCCCCCAGTCTTTCAGTCTATACCATAGAGTGTGGACAGTTGGTATATGTTAAGTGGGGACATACAATGTCTCTCTTTTATAGCCTGACTTGCTTCACTCAGCAACAGATCTTCCATATTTGTCCACTTTCTATCACATTCAAGGGCCTTATTTTTTCATGGCTGAATAATATTCCATGGAGTATATGTGCCAGACCTTTTCAATCCAATAATCTGTTTGTGGACATTTGAACTGGTTCCATGTCTTAGCAATCGTGAATAATGCTGCAATGAAAAATAGTTGTGCAAGTGCTTTTCTGACTGAGTGCTCTCCTGTCCTTTGGGTAGATACCCAGGAGTGGAATTGCTGGATCATATGGTAGTTCTATTTGAAGGTCCTTGAGGAAACTCCATCTTGTTCTCCCCAGAGACTGGTCCAATTTACATTCCCACCAACAATGTATGAGAGTTCCCTTTTCACCATGACCCCACCAGCACTTATCATTTTTTGATTTTTTATTCTTTGCCATTCTGACTGGGGTTAGGTGGTATCTCATTGTGGTTTTGATCTGCATCTCCCTTATGATGAGGGATGTTGAACATTTTTTCATATGCTTTTTGGCTGTTTGTATGTCTTCCTTAGAGAGTTGTTTATTCAGCTCATTTTCCCATCTTTTAATTGGGTTAATCATTTTCTTCTGGGTAAGCTGCTTGAGTTCCCTGTGTATGCTTGATATCAGTCCTTATCTGAGGCACAATTAACAAAAATTCTCTCCCATTCTGAGGGTTGTCGATTCTTAAATCAAAAGTGACTTTTTTTTTTTGAAATTTTTTTGCTATAGAGTGCGTGCGCTCGCCAGAAAGACAGAGAGAGACAGAAAGTGAGAAATCACCCCCCCCCCACTGCCCCGCAGGGAAGGCCATGCCACAATCCCTTCTCCTCCCTTCTCCTCTCGAGATCTTGGGCACGCATACACATGCACCCGGTGTGAGTTTAAGCCACTGGGTCTGGGACTCAAACCATGGTCGACTACATGGGAGTCAAGCAACATAGCCATTATATCAACTGCTGGTTCCTCAAAAGTGATTTTAAAAAGCTACTGAAGAATCTGAACAAAGTGGTACCAAGTAATTCTATTAATAAATACACCTGTTTCCTAATCATGTCAATAATGAGCTATTTATACCATATCAGTGACTGTGACAAAACTGTGTCTGTGTGTCTTGGATTAGAATAAAGATCTATGGGTCCAGCAGGTGGCATGATGGTTAGGTGTCAGACTCCACTTGGCTGACTGCAGTTTGAGTCCTGTATATGGCGCTTCAAAATTATGTGGGATGTGTGGGCCCCAAATCCCAGGAGAATGGAAGAGAAGGGGTTGTGGTGTGGCCATCCCTCTCAAGGATGATTTCTTACTTTCCCTCTCTCTCCAGCAAGTATATGTGCCCTATAGCAAAAAATAAATAAATAAATAATTAATTAATTAAAAAATCACAATCTATGAATTGTCATGCTAATTTTATCAGTTTGGATACAGACAACTGAGTCTTATCCTGACTAACCTATTCACGGTGGGCTGGGTAAAAAGTACTGATTTTAAATAAGGTGTAAAGAGTGGGGCTTGGACATACTCTTTATATCCCAAGAGAATAGAGAATCACTGTGGAGACACAGAGAACTGGGGCTGAATATCAATCTGGTGAGCACATCTGTGTTCCTTGGAATGTATTGAGTCTGGAGCGTGAGGGGAGATTCTCAGTGGCCTTGGAAGGTTGACTTCTAAGGGAAGAACTGAGCTCATTCTCCATGGCTTAGTTCTGATAGGCCCTTAGAAGGAAAAAGAACTTCAATGAACTACTAATTTATAAAGTCTAGAGTTGAGCATAATACACAGGTTTGTCTAGGAGTGACTGCCATGAAGATAGATTATCTATGTGGGCTTAGAAAATCACAAATGTACATTATGTGTCAATACATTTTTCTTTCAACATGGTGATCCTAGTCTGTGAGTACACAGCATCTTTTCAAAGCCAGTTTCACAAAGTAACAAGAATTCTACAATGTACGCTGCTAAGCTATCAATAAATTGTCTTCTTAGTTTAGAATCCTTTGAGGTTTAATTCAAAATGAAATAATGCATCATTAGTTCAGACCATGTTCACTTTGTGATCATCCTCTTCAAGAAAGCACCTTGACTGATTCACTAATTAAATCCTAAAATTACAAAATCTAAATTTATTACAAGAAATACCTTTGGACCCTTCACAAGGCAGCATTCTACTTCATCCCTGGAATGAAAGTGAATGAACATCTCACATGCACACCTTATTTCCCTCTGGACATTTTGACTCCGAATGTTGTGAGCATCAGAAAATGTCCCCTGAATTTGATTGTGGATGGCGGACCTATGCCCAGTGGGAATTAGGAGTATTTCCAAGGATAGGGTAGATGATAACTTCAGAAGAAATGACTCTTCTGCAAGACCTGCTTTCGTGAAGTCATTATTCCCAGGAGGGTGGCTGTGTACCTGTCGAAGGCCTCTGTGAAAGAGGGCTCCACTGTCTTGGCAGGAACACTCAAGGGCAGAGGCTTGGCTCACCTCGAATGCATCTAAGACTTCATTTGGGAGAGCTGTGATGAGAGAATTCCTCCTCCCTTTTACCTAACGCATTTGCACAGAAGTGTGTTCCTATAGGTGTGCTGATGGGCACTTGCAGTTCATTCCATTTGTGAAATCAGTGTTCAAGCTCCTAGGGTTCAGGACTTACCCAAATGCATTTTGCCAAGTGCTTATATCCTGGTGTCTATTAAGGCAAATGCATTCCAAATGTTTCTGATTCTTCTACCTTGAAATGGATGCAATATTGTATTTCTGAGATCTCTGAGGTCCAGAAAGGCTCTATTATTTGTATTTCATTTGTTTCTTTTTGCTCTTTGATAAGACTAACATAAATGGATGATCTTGGTAAGCACAGAGAAGCTCAAATTCACCCCGAATTACTGGTCACCAAGAAAGAAGTTTTGTACATAAATTTTTTCCAAGGTGATTGTATCACCTGCTATTCTAGAGTGTGTTTATGATTAGCGTTATACTTACCTGTCTAGAAAAACTGTTTTTGAAAAAAATCTACCAAGCAATTATTGTTAATAAATTTTTTAAATTTTAATTCTTTTTTTTCTGGAGAGGTTTTTGCTATAAGGCTAATACACTCGCCAGAAAGAGAAGTCAGAAAGTGAGAAATCATCCCCCAGGAGGAGGCCACACGGCAATCCCTTCTCTTCCAGTCTCCTCTCGGGATCTTGGGCACGCACACACATGCACCTGGTGTGAGTTTAAGCCACCAGGTCTGGGTTTCGAACCGTGGTCGACTACATGGGAGTCCAGCAACATAGCCATTACACCAACTGCTGGTCCCTCAACAACTTTTAATAGATTTGATGGGATTCTGGTTGTGAAGTAGCCAGTTGATACTGCATTTCCATGATTTTACTTTATTACAATAGGTGTGGCAAGATTTTTTTGTTTCGGTTTTTCAGCTTGTTTTAATTTACAATTACTTGTGAACAAGGCCGTGTATGTAGTAGTTATTAGTACTTATTAGTTATTAGTAATTATCAGTAAATAAATGGCAAATATGAACAGGAAACTTGGGAAAAGGATCCAGATTTGTCTTTTCCCTCTGCATGCGTTTTTCTGAAGGCTGCAGCCCCTTTTTATCCCCTGGTTCCAGGGACTGTGTAACAGGAGGGAGGATCCGTTTGGAGATTGTGAAACTGGACCAATGGAGCAGGCCTCCAGAACTTCCTTTACAAGGCTATTCCAGTGTGCTTGTTTTTCTCTGCCTAATACTGAGTAAAAGTCCCACTGAAAATCTTTGCCACTGCCCGGTACAGCAGGTATGGTTCCTAGGAAGCTGTTTGGCAAAGGATCATGGCAGCTATGAGACAGGATCTCTCCTAGATAATTCACCTATGTCAATTTTCTGGAGGAAGCCAGTAAAGGGAACATTGTAAGGGCCTGGGAATGTTGGAATTTTGAGCTAATGCAGTCAGTATCTAGCATGTTGACTTTCTTTAACAGTATGATGATGGAAGTGTCAGATTTAAAGAAAAAAAATCCCATCAGGAGGGTCCAGACACTTGCTGCTACTTACCTGGAATATCATAGCAACCTACATACTGTTCTTTCTTCCTGTGTCCTGTGTCCTGTGTCCTGTGTCCTGCTTCCCAGGACACCTTCCTGAGAGGGGATCCTCTCATAAATACAGGAACAAGATCGTTTAGTTTTGTTTAGTCTCTTTCGTGACTCCACATTCCTTGAAGGAAAAATTCAAGACCACATTAAAGATCCTTCTTGGTCTGGCCCTGTTTCTCCAGCTGCAGCTCCCATCCTTCCTTGCATGGGTCAGGCTGACCTACCTTGGCTCATCACCAGACACATCTTACAATATCTATTTCTTCTAACTGGAGTTTTCTTTCTCCTTTGACCTGCCTGGAAAACTTCTACACAGCCTTTAAATTCTACTCCTCCCTAAAGCCTTCCCAATCATTTCTTCCTCTGCACAACCATGCCTCCTGGCCCTACCTGGTTATAGACAGTTGCTGCTTCCATGACTATACTCTAGTGACTAACCTTCTCAAAGGACAGGCCATGTGTGTTTGCTTTCAAATCCTTCATAGTACTCACTACATGGGGCACTCACAATGAATGTTTAATGATTGAAAGAAGGCTTGAGTGACAGGGCAAATAAAGGCAAATAGGCCAAGACCCCAAAAGAAATTAGTAGTTGATGTACAGGGATTTCTGAGGCCCTTCAGAGCATTCAGAATCATGCTAATACCATAGGAAATAGAGGGGCAACCAGAGAACTTGCACTTGACAGCTTTACAACCCATTTTAGAGATAGAAGTAATGTATAAGAAGAATGAAAAAGAACCCCAGGAAAATATTTAATTTAAGTCTGATTTTTTGGTACCTGGCAGTGTTTGATGTTTCCATGTTTATTGTCTGTCTCTCTCCTTGTACTGTTAGCTCCCCAAAGGCAGAGACTTTGTCTTGACTAGAGTAGCCTTACACATGGAACAATGCCCAGTATATGGTGTAAAATGATATGTTTGTCCAGTAAATACATGAATGGTAGGCCCTATTCTGTGCTGTCTTAAGGTGAAAGGAAACTGTGATTAGTGTGGGTCGACATGATCAAGGAGTTGATAAGCTGGTTATGAAGGATTTAGGTGTTGAAGAATCAGTAGAAAAATTGGTAGTAGTGACATTTAGTCTTAAGAGTACCAGAGTTTAGAAAGATTCTTGCTCTATTATAAGGAAAGTGGATCTAGGTTCAAATTCGGACTCTTACTTAACAGCTATGTGACTTTAAGATCTACACATTTCAGTTTCCTCACCCATCAAATGAGGTTAATATTACTTTCTTTAGAGTTTTCTTTTTTTAAATCATTATTTTATTTAACTTTATTTATTTATTTTTAATTTGACCATAAAGGGACAGAGCATGCACATGTGAGAGAGAGAGAGAAGTGAGAAAGCAAGTCACAAGGTCCAGGACTTGAACTGCAATTAGCCATGTGGGAGTCCAGTGTCCTTAACCACTATGTCACCTACTGGCCCTTAGAGTATTCTTATAAGCAATAAAAGTAATATCATATATAATGCCTGTAGCATATTTCCTATCATGTTTTAGGCTCTCAGTAAATGGTAAATGAAAGTTTATATGGGCATGGTATAACTAAAATACCTTGGAAACATGGATTATTTGGATGATGGAGTTAAATATGATGAACAATTGTACATTTATTATACTGGCACAGAACAGTGAGAATGATGATAAAGTCCAGTGTGTTAAGACTGCTTTCTTTCACATTCCTATTCTTTCAGCATTGGAAAATTGGGTATGTGCCCCAGCCTAGCCACCTGTTATATATTGGGTCGTCAGAAAAGTTGACGCATTTTGGGAACCAGCAGTTAGCGTAATGGCTATGTCGCTGGACTCCCATGTAGTCGACCGCAGTTCGTGTCCCGGACCCGGTGGCTTAAAACTCACGCCGGGCGCGTGTGCGTGCGTGCCCAAGATCCCGAGAGGAGAATGGAGGAGAAGGGATTGCGGCGTGACCATCCCCCCTGGGGGGTGATTTCTCGCTTTCTGTCTCTATGTCTCTCTCTGTCTGTCTGGCGAGCGCACGCGCCCTACAGTGAAAATCTCTCCAAAAAAAA
>NW_006159930.1:1873709-1879427 GCF_000334495.1 Tupaia belangeri chinensis
AAAAAAAAAAAAAAAAAAAGAAAAGTTATGACGCATTTTTTTGCATAGAAAACATAGTACGTCATTTTTCCAATGACCCTATAGATTTCCTCTCCTGTGACACTACACTTTGAAGGAGGGGTTTTCTAGCAGATGGAATATAATGAGTAGAAGAGGGGGATGGGAATGAGCTTTCTGTTAGGTAGACAATCATACTGCTTTTTCAGGGACAAACGATGTAGCTGACTTTCCTCCTACATGAGTGTGTTCGCATGTGACTACTGACACTGATGTTTGAATCCGCACTGTGGTCCTGATTCTGCCCTCTATCCAGCCTTCCATCTCAGCTCATTCAGTCTCTCCCTCTCTCATGACTCTCCAGCCACCTCTGAGTTACATTGGGCTCCTCGAGCATGCCAACTTCTTGTCTGCCTCAGATTTTTTGACTTTACTGTTCCCATTGACTGGAAATTTTTTTCCTCTGGCTTTTTTCATTTTTTCAGAAAATCAGCAGACTCCTTCTCCTGGAGCAAAATAATGAAATTGAATTTTCAGTGTTTATTTTACATTACGTCAAGGAATAAGATTTTGATAGTGTTTACAATGACTAATTTTTAATCCTCAAATTGTAACACACAATACAAAAAATCAAGAAGCGTGTTTCTAAGCTTTCCTCTGAGCATGGCTGGGGTTCTTCTTTGGTGTCAATTTCACTGTCCTAAATTTCCTGGGAACTCCTGTCTCCTTCCCAAAGAGTGGAGGTTGATTATCATGGCCACCTCTCTCTTCCTGCCCTGCCCTGAACTTTCAGCACCACTGCCTCTGGGCAGATTCTCTGCCTTACTCAGCATCTCCCAGTTCCAGTAATTTTGTTTCTCTTCCTCTTGTTCCAGGAGGGGTGGGCCTTCTAGAGATTGACATCTCCCTTAGAGATGGACAGAGGCAGAGGAGTTGGAGGGCTGAGTAGCAAAGAGGAGCCAGGAGGATTTGCCATGAGGTATCATGAATGGAGAAAGGAGGTGTAAAAGGCAAGTAGGGACGGAATGAATTGGAAAGAGTCTAGAATGATGAACATAATTGCTGACTCTTGTCTGAAATAACGGTACTATACCCACAAAAGTCTCAGTAATTCTGGACTGAAAAAAACAGCATACTATGCTTTAAATTTGGAAAGCAGTAGTGAATAAACCATCCTTGTCCAGACCACAGAGGATATCTTTTCAGGGAAGCCTTCTCAAGCACAATGTGTCCATGTTCCCATAGCCCTTACTACTCTCTGGAAGTATATTGTTTATTGCCCGATGCCACCCACCATGAAGTCAGGGACTTGCCTACTTGGTCCAATCAATATTAGGTTGTGGGGAGAAAAACAAGTCATGACTTTCCTGACAACCTAATACTTGGTTGGTCCCAACAGATACTTATGGAATGGATAGCTGAGCATGGCTGTGGCAATCCTGGTTGCTTTGAATGCGATTAACATTGGAGAAAGGACTGTGGTTCCCTGTAGTTGTCTAAGCCAGGTCAGGCAATGCTTATACAGGCTTGATAATTGTTATTATTATCCTGATTGTTATTTTGATTCAAAACCTTTTTTCAATGTCAAGCCTGTTGTAGAATTGAGGGAAGTGAAGATCTTGCAACAGGTGGTGCCACCTGCAAAAGAGAATGAGACTAACATTCTGCCCCTACCCTCCTCTCCCTGTCATAGATATAAACAAATAAAAAAAAATTGTTTTTGAGTCTGCATTTGTATGAGGGCACATTTAGTCTTCTGAGTCAGGCTAGGAGAGTCTGTAGCCACAGAACAGCTGAGAACTCAGGTTCACGGAGGGTGCCCAGGATGGAGGTGAGGAGAAGGCGCCTCCCTGTCTGCTAACAGCAGCTGGGGCCCTCACTTCCCTTCCCACAAAAATCTAGTTGGAACCAGTGCCTGCTGAGATTCTGCCTGCCAGACAGAAACAGATGGCCTTAGGCCTTCACGATCTGATGGCACCAACTGCATAGCGACTGCTTTACTCATGACTCAGTGAGACAGGAGATGGCAGAGGTGAGTTACCTTGCATTCCCCTCCTCAGCTGAAGTGACTCACTCTGCTCTAGTTTAAATTTCAAGTCAGGTTCTCTAGACTGGGAGATTGTCTTTTGCTTTTGCTTCTGAAAGCTGGATATAGCCAGAAACATCTGTAAATCTGTGTCTTTGATCAAGTCATTTGAAAAAGATGTCCCTCCTCTTCATTCACCTGCCACTGAAGGAGACCTGTCAGAATTAGATCACAAAAAGTTTGCCAAGTGTAGCTGCCCTCTGTGTAGCCCTGAGAAGGAAGACTAGTCTGTCAGAGTGCCTTCCATCAATTCCCTGACCTCGTGGAGAGGCAGAGTGGGACATGGAGATAACACTGCATGAGAAAGCTCATGGTCTGTGTTCTGGGGCCAGGATGGCCACGGACTACATCCGGAACCTTCAGCGAGCCACTACTCCCCAGTGGCCTTCTACTGTCTCATCACTCACATGGAGTGATGGGACTGAGTTGGAGACAGCAGATAGCTTAGCTCTGATGCCAGTTCTTATTGATCTGAAATTGCTCTCTCGAACACATCATGGTGGATGGCTAGAAGGCTAAAATATTAGGGAAGTGAGGAAGAGTGCCTATTGATGTTTGATGAGCATATGGGTGAGGTGGGGAGGGGTGATGGTGCCATACCTGCCAGGTATTATTAATATCAGACTATGATCATTTCTACCTGTGTTATTTTTTTATTCTATTTCTATTTGAAGGTGATTGTACAGAGATTTTGTAACATTTACCAGTCTTCATAATCTCCCAGGTCTCTGTTAGTGATAATGAGGAACGTACACACAGCCAGACATTTATTGAGACTATAGTATATTTAGGATTCTGTCACTTAACACCCATCTATCACGATAGGGAAACTAGGGCTCCTAATGATGAAATGACTTACCTAAAGTTTCTCAGCTAATAGTGATAGAGCTAGCATTTGAACCCAGGCCTGTCTGCCTCCAGAACTGCCTCCTGTACTGCTTTCCAATTGACCCACACCTCAGCACAGATTATAAATAAGTGCCAGTATCTCTGGCATGGTCTGTAAATGCACAGGGATTAGAAAGATATTTGAGAGATTCATTAACTGCTATTTGCTCAGTTCTTTTGCATTTACAGAATACTTTCAAAATAATGTCAATATAGATAATGCTATGACACATGGAATACTGTAGAGAATGCTTTGCCTGGATGATTTCATTTGAACTTTAAAACTATGACCCCATGTTTAGATGAGTTAATTGAGACTTAGAAAGTTAGGCACTTCCCCCAAGGTCATGTGGCTGGGATTTAAGTCGAGGCGTACCTGCCTCTGGAGTCTGTGGTCTGTCTTTGATACTAGTGAGTCTGAGTGGACTCAGCAGCATTAGATGCTTCTGAGTATAAAAGTAGGGTGAGGAACCCTCATACTATGTCTGTTCTGTCCTTCAGAACTTGGGTGAGCATCTTTGCCCTTGCTCACCAGAGTTAAAAAAGGAGGAAGCCCTGCTACTCTCTTTATACACATGCTCTGACACGAGGGATCTCCTTTGGTCTAGGAGTGCTCCCTAAGTGTGGTGAGTGACATGCCACTGAGTCACTGGTCTTGCATTGCAGACAACTTTCTTACTTTCATGAAAACTGAAAACACAAGACAGTTAAATGTATCTCTGCACTGAATGCAAAAGATAAAAGAGAAGTGACATGTCTAACAGGTGACCCAGAATAGACATTCAGAAAAGTAAGTTCCTTAGAGACCTCGATAAAGTTAGTTTCTATGATTCTGGGATTATTTTTGCGACATAGAAATTTAGAAGTTAAAAATTAATATACATGTAGAGATTTAAAGTACATGTAGAAATTGGAATCTTCAGAGGATAATGGAAGCATTGCTTTATGCTTTGATAGTTTGTCCTTCTGGGTCAGCCAGGGAAACACAGTGCTGAATCAACCCTCCACAATACTGAGGCATATGAGAAGGTCCTAGGTGCACATCCCAAGGTCTTACTGTATGTGCTAGGCACAGACATGTGCCCATGATCCTGGCTGGCTAAGTCTGGGCTGGATTGCTGTGTGGAAACCCCACTGGGTGTTGGTCATCCTCCCGGTCTCTTTCTTTCCCTGAATAAATGAGTAAATAAACTTAAGAATAATAATTTCCCCTCTTGATAACCTTCAGTAGGTTTCTTTTGTTACATGCACTTGTCAGAAAGTGAGAGAGAGAGAGAGAGAGAGAGAAATAAATCGCTCTCCATGGGGAATGGTCATGCCACAATCCCTACTCCTCCATTTCTCCTTCCTGTATTTTGAGCACACATGAACACATACGTGGCACATTTATCAAGCCACTAGGTTTGGGATTCGAACCATGTGGCCAGCCATGTGGCATCCAGCTGCCTTAACCAGCACACCATTGGCTGGCCTGAGTTTCTGTCTTTATAATTAGCTCGATTCACTTGGTGCTATTGCGTTTCTGCTATGAAAACTATTCTGTGGATTTGATCAAAACAGATTTGAAAATACAACCCTCAAATTAAAAATATCAGGGAATCTGGAATTTGTATTTTCTAGGCTGAAGTCATTTGCTGGCAAAGTTTGCTATCTCCCCCACATCACTTTCCTCCCCACACCCTATAGCTCCAAGTCTCATTCTTCTCCAGGTTTCCTTCCTTCTAGTTTATTTCTAGCACACCTGTATGAGCATCCATGTATACACAGGTGTGCATATTTGCACAGATACACACGTATGTTTGTAACTCTGTAGATAAAGTAGGCCAACCTCGGCTAGCCTGGGCCTTAGGCCTGTCTGGTTTAAATCTAAGCTGCCTGGGAGAGCTGGGGTAATAAGTGAGTGACAACAGGTGCAGATTTCGTTACACCCTTCTGAACTCAGTCCATAGCTCTTTCTTTGATTCTTTTTACCCAACGTTCTTGGCTGAGTTGTGTCCAATAAATTTTATAGCTGTGTGATCCTGTTTCAGAGCTGAGGGGAGATTTTTCTTTCCACTTGGCTAAGTGCTGTCTAAGTCGAACATTACTTCCTGCCTCCCCTCCTCACTCCTTAAGAAGTAATAAGAAATGAAACCCAGACAGTGAGCTTCAGGGTCCGGTATCTTCAGTTTTGAGTTTGAAAAGCTGATTTTCTGGTCCCATTTTAGAAAAGCCAAGAATTAACTAACAAAGAATTAGCCATCACTGGGGAGAAAATAATTACTGGGCTTTTTTTTCCCTTCCATAACTGGAGCCACTGGCAAATCTTTCACAGCAGTGTCAACGCCCACTTCTATTTAAAACGAAGAGTTGCTCCAGGCCCCTTGAAAGCTGTGTCTGAGTGTTCTCTGGGGTACGCTTTGGTGCAAAACCACCCTGAAGGTTGGCGTTGGATTCATTTAATGTCTTTTTGGTGCAAAGTCCTAGGGCAGTGAGACATTTTATATCATATTTGAAGGTCTGAATGGCTTTTACAGGTGTCAGAACACATTCCCGGGCCCTGCTTGCAAACTTAGTGGGCCAGATCAGGATTCCTTCAGGAGCAGGCTATGATCTGAGTAGGGAATTGTTCCTGATAAGGTCCCTTTGTCTTTAGGTGTTTTTCTCTTTTGAAATTTTGCCCTGCTGCATCAATGCTCTAGCATGTGAAACTTTTTTTTTTTTTTTTTTTTTTTTTTTTTTTTTTTTTTTTTGGGAAAAAACAAAGT
>NW_006159930.1:1879632-1886377 GCF_000334495.1 Tupaia belangeri chinensis
TTTTTTTTTTTTTTTTTTTTTTTTGTCGCTTGGGAAACAACCAATGTGGAAAAGAAATGGTAAACTTTCTCCATTTCTTGAAGGTTGGAGGTGACCTGGATATAGTTGGTCACATACCTCCCTGCCATTAACGTACAACCGTGTCTCACATTTTCATGGTTTCAAACACCACTCTCCTCTGGTGACTTGTCAATCCGAGTACTAGTCCTGGTCCTGTCTCCTAGGCCGAAGCACAAATATATTATTAGATATGTTACTGTCTGTCCCAAGACATCGCAGCCTTAACTGATTTTCCCCCAAATAAATGTGCTTGTTTCCTTGTGTTTCCTCTCGTGATAAAGATATTTATATCCAGTTCCTCAAACCCAAAACCTTGATGTCCTCACTTTATACCCATCGCTGTTATCTGCTTGATGGGCAGGATCTGTGTGGTTATCTCCTAAACACTTCTGGGGTTTGCTGCCCTACTGAATGGGCCCTGAGGCAGCAGTCATTCTTCCTGCCTTTTCCCCAGGTTCTACCCCACCTCGGCTATGCACTCTTCCCACTCTCATCCCCACCAAATCGGCACTTCATAAGGCTCACTGTGATCCATCTGTTTCCTAACCTGACTCCGGCCTTGTTTCTGTTACTCTCCTGGTTGAAGGGGTCAAGCTGCATGGATTTCAGAATTCTCTTTCTACTCTGTATTTTCTCATGTGCTATTTCTTCTGCTAGTAATGGCCTGTACCTTCATCTATACTTCTGTGTTGTTACATTATAGTACTGCCTATGGATTGAATAAGATTATGCACTTCTTTCTCTGATAGTCCAGATACAAATGCTTTCCATGAGATTATTCAGGAACCCAGGTAGTTTCTGTATTGCACCATGATTAACCTGATTCTCTTATCTGCAGTATCCAAAGTGGCTTTCAACCACTACATGTGTCCAGGCAGCGAGAGGGAGAATGGATGAAGAAGGAACTGCCCTTCTAGAAGCGGTGACTTAATAAGAAATACAGCTTTTGTTTGTGTTCATTGTTCCTGGCACAGAGCTTCTCAGTAGGTTGGCACTTCCTGGGTGATAGGAACCTCTTTTGTCCTATTTAGGCCATTCTTAGTGGACGCCTGCAGAGCTTCAGGATGGGGCTGGCTACCACATAACCAGGCTTGGAACTTTCAGCACTATTTCTCCCACCCCCATCCTCCAGGGAGCGGGGAAGAGGGCAGGAGACTGAGTTAATAATCAGTCATATCTGTGTGATAAAGCCTTCCTAAAAATTTCTGAAAGGTGGGATTTGGAGAGTTTCTGGGTTGATGAATATTGCATTGAGATTGTAGGAGGGTGGAAGACTCAGGGCATGCAAGACTCACACTCCTTCCCACTTATCTCCCCTTGCGTACTTCTTCATCTGACTGTCCATTCATATCCTTTGTAGTAAACTGGTAATTGTAAGTAGAGGGTTTCCCTGAACTCTGCGAGTCATTATAGCAAATGATCCAACTCACAGAGCAGTTTGTAAGAACCCCCAGTTTTTAACAGGTTGGTGAGAAGTGTGAAGCCTTAGACCTTGGACTGGCATCTGAAATAAGAGCAGTCTTATGGAACAGAGCCCTTTACCTGTGGGGTCTGCCCTAACTCCATGGAGTTAGCTCAGAAATAAATTGTAGGACATTTAGTTGGTGTCTAGAAAGATAGAGAATTGGTGTTATGGAAAATCCTCCCACATATTTGGTGTGGAAAGTGTCATTATAGAGAAAAGGTTCTTCCCCCACAGAGGTGCAGGTGACAACTTGTAAATATTTCTGTTTTCTAATCCTCTTCACCTCCTGTCTCCCTGATACTCTCCCTCTGTGGTAGTAGCAGTAGCAGCAGCAGTCGTTCCTATAGCAGTCATAGCTGCACATCTCTAGGAGAAACTGTGGTAGTAGCAGCTAGAGTTGAAGCAGGAGTAGTATCAGCATCATAATCTCCTAGCTACAGTCTCAGGAGACAGTGAAAGACTAAGTGACCCCAGTTCTACTGCTGGTGAGTGAATAGCACAGCCAGCATTTGAACTGGAACTCTCATGTCTCAGAGCACTTCCATGGCTGTGACATCTTCCAGTCCAGGCACACTGAATGGCAATTCTTTCTTTCTTTAAATCAATTTTTTAAATTTATGTTTCATAACTGAACATCTTTACAATGTTCAACATGTTTTTTTGGCATGAATACAGTACATACTAGTCAAATCAAAGACACCACCATATTCATTATCATTAACAGATAATTGCATTTTTTGTGTCAAGTGTTTGTTTGTTTGTTTCCCCTGATTCTAAACTCCTTGAGAAAAATTACTTAGGCAGTTCACTTTTGGATGTGCAAACCTTAGCACAGGGTTGGGCATAAAGTCAGTAACCTGCAAATATTTTAGACATTCACATCAAGGTTTCTCAAGTTGTGTACTATTGATATTTTGGATCAGATAATTCTCTGGAGATGTCCTGTTTTGCATTGTAGGATGTATAGCAGTATTCCCTGGCTTCTGCTCACAAGATACCAGCTCTGCTTCTCCCTCTTCCCCGTTCAGAAAACCCAAAAGTGGGCCCAGCTTTGATAGCATAAGCAGCAGGGCACTGCTGCATGTAATTGGAGCATTATGGGACTTGGAGTTCAGATTCCAGGTCAATCTGAACACACTGGGTTCACCCCTCATACCTGTGTGACGGGGAGGCTCAGGTGTGGATTGCATTATGATGAGACTCTGTCAAGGGTTCCCACCTGTCTCTGTCTGCCTTTCTCATGAAATAAGTTAACTTAAACAAGAAAAATAAAATGTCACCACAAATTACTGTATGTCTCCTGGAAGGCCAAAATCCCCCTGATTAAGAACCAAGGCTTTAAATTAAATGAAGGCCAAGGTGCCTCAAGTAGTGTTCCCATCCAGAAAGGGCATTTTTTTAGGCCTGGTAATGCTGCTGGATCTCATAGATGATGATGTATTTTCCAGGTCTCTGTAAGTCTGGCACAGAGTGTGAGCTCAAGATACTCACAGGTAGTCTGTGTTGGTAGCTGTAATGATCTCTGCATGCCAAGTCTTCTCGGGGAATACCAGAGAGGGTCCCTCTAGAGGCAACTCTCACTGGGTCATGTAGATTGGCTGCCTGGCCTGACACCACCTGGCAAATCTCATTGTCTTAACCAAAAATATGCTTTCATAAATTTCCTGGCAATGTAGGGGCTGTGTTCTGTTTCCTGATTTCTCTTTTTTATTTCCAGATGTGTCACTGGTGACACATTGAGCCCAGCAAGCATTCTGTTGGAAACCCGTTTCTTAGTCTTTGCCAGTCCCATTGTCAAGATTTTCCCACCATCTAAGCCAGTCTGGATCACATTACCTATGTGCTGGTCAGGTCCTGGATATCACTTTTACTTTTATTACTGTAAAACTGTAGCTGTGATCAGGAGGAATCTCTATGGGTTATTCCACAGATGGGGTAACCTTTCCCTGCTTGCACTGCCGTTATTATGACATGAGTCATGAATTCAAGATCTATCATTTATTAGCTGTTTATTTTTGGAAAATGTACTTCTTTGACCCTTGATTCATTTGTCTATAAAATAGGAGAGGTCTTCAAAAGTCCATGGAAAATGTGTATTATGAAAAACTATGCATGGATTTCCAATATTTTTTGCACCAAAATGAACTCGTACTTTAGTTATATTTTTCCATGAACTTTTTGAAGAGTTTATGTAGAGAAACCTACTTATTCTGTCTACCTCTTTGTAACTATTATAAGAACTGAGATAATATTACGAAAGACTAGATTTCCTAGAATGATAGACTATCAGTACACCTTTTGCATCCAAGAAAGCTCTGTACCAGCATTGTTCATGGGCACTGGATGTTAAGTATAATATACCTGCTGATTCTGTGTCTGTTTTTGTAAGGTCCTATGACCTAGAAGGTGTTCAGCAAAATTACTATACAATGCATTGCCCAAGTGAGGGCCAGAAAGCAAGATTGAGCAGTTATTGCGTGGCTTGTGTCATTTACATTTGTGACAGACATTGTGAATAGTGGGGTTCACCCAGTGTTTGTTAGGAGTTACAGATTCGAGTGCCAGTGGAAGCAGGTCATGCTTAGCATTGCAGATATGAAACAATGTTCTGCGCTCTATCCGGTGATAAAGGAACCACAGAACCACCCTTATTGGTTTCATTACTTCACTCCTGCACCCCTTCAGCCCTTTCTCCATACAGCAGCCTGAGTGAGCTTTAGGTGTATCTCCAGTCATGGCACTCACCACCTTCCCCTTGTCCATGCAGTAATGCCCTCATGCCAGGGAGGCTCTGAATCATCTGAACACTGACTCCCTCGCCAGCCTTGCACTCCCTTCAGCTTCATTTTCCAAGACAGTCCAGCCCTCTTGCCACCCGTAGGTCTTGGGGCTCTCTCTCCCCTTTTCCCTATGTCTCTCCTTATAATGTGGGACCTTTCTCATTACTCAGGCCTCAGCTCCGATGTTACCTCTTTAGAGGTCTTCTCCGCCCACCTTGATGAAATATGGTCTCTTGGGTTTCTCTCATCCTTGTCATATGCTTTGTTCCTCCTGGCATGAATGTATACTCGTCTGCATGTGTATCATCTGACATTCCCACAAGAGTGAGTGAGGCCTCACACTAACTTCACTAGGTAGATTCAGAGTGTAAGAGATGATGACTTGCCCAGTGTCATCTAAGTGAGACCCAGTGAGATATGAACTGTCATGACACCACCATGTTTGAATCTCATCACTGCCTCCCTACTGCTCTCAAGCTGGAGTTACCAATGCTTAGCATGGGCAATAACCTTGGTGCTGGCCTGCCGTTGCTTCCAGCATCATCTCCCACAGCTCTCTGCACACTATCCCTCCTACTTCCTAGCTACACTGACTTCACTGTCCCTTAGTCATTACATATACTGTCTCATTCCATTCCTTTGTCCTGTTCCTTCCCACAGTGAAAAACCCACTGCCCTCCTGTTTCCCATGACTTTCCTCCTTATCCTTCAAGTTTCAATTTAACTTACTCCTCCTCTAATGATTTTGCCTCAAATGCTTAAACTAGATTAGTCCCCTCTCAGGTGCCCTTCATTGCATTTATCAGAGTTATGACTAGTTACTTTGTGATGACTATCTAATTTCTGGCTTTTCTGCATATGTTCCCTCAAATAGCAGCAGCATCTTCTTATACTTCTCTATATACCTCAGATCTACCCAGGGCTTGTTATATTTCAAGAGCTAAATAAACATTTGTGAAAAAAATGCATACATTATTGGATAAATGCATGAATGAGTGAAGAGGTTATTATTTTTATTTATTTATTGCTGTGTTTTCTGTTTTTGCTAGGAGGCATGTGTGCTTGCTAGAGAGAGGGGGAGGAAAAGGCATTCACATGGGGAATGGTCATGCCACAATCCCTTCTCCCTCATCACTCTCTCTTTTTGGATTTTGAGCATGCACACATGCACACACACCCAAAAGATTTCTCAAGCTGCTGGATCTGGGACTCAAACTAGGTAGTCAACCATGTTGGGATCTAGCCACCTTATCCATCAGGCCATGTAGCTGGCCCAGAATAAAAATTTTCTAAATCTACTTTTTCGTTGTTGTTTTTTGTAAAAATTAATTGATTAATTTCTTCTCTGAGCTAGAAAGATACAGGAAGATGCAGTGAGAGAGGGACAGCACTCCCAAGATGGTCTTGATGACAGGTTAGCCAGTCTGTATTATGGGCACACATGTAATACTCAGAGACATCTCTAGACATGAACCTTGATCCTTTCCACATGGGGTCAGTCTCACATAGCATTGAATTTTACCCTTGCATCACAATTTTGTCCCTAAATCTATTTTTTGTCACCTGCCTTTTCTTAGAAATTTCACCCAGGTTAGGATTTCCCCAGCATGGGCTCTTCATACATCTCTGCCTTTGTCAGGAAACTGAGAACTGTTGAGCGACAGGAAAGCAAGGAGCCTTGAATTTGTTTTGTCACAACACAGGCTTTTACTGTTATAAATAGGACTAAAATTAGCCCTTTGGGATGATCTTTGATTATCGCTGCCTAAGGCCACTGTCCTTGAAGAAAGGTCAGGAGAAACTGAACAGGAGGTGGGTATGTGGGTGTTTACAAGTTCTGTTCGAACTATCCCATGCCACTGTCCTCATTTCCCTTACCCATCATTAGTTAGAGCTGAAGAAGAACTTTCCACATTGGTTTCCATTTTTCTGGAAGGGTCCAGAACCCAAGAGGTCACTCTGGAGACTACTCTTTTTCATCTACCGTACCCAGACTCATTCTGTCTTCCACCTCTTTAATAGCTCTTCTTCTTTATCACGGCTCTTGGGGATTGGGGCGGGGATCACAGTCTTGTCACTTCTTGAGAAACCCTATGTTTTAATTTGTATTATGTTTGAAGATGTCCGCTGTGACCACTGGGTTGGGTGTGTTCTCCTGGGGTGGTGTTAGGAGTCCCTGTAGACAGAGATTCAACCAGAAGGGGAAAGTGCGAGGGCAGAGAGAAGCCAACTTTCGCCCTAATAACAATGACAGCATCACCCACCCACTCACCCCAGGCTAGTCACAGTGCTAAGCACGCAGTCTGTGCTACATTAGATTGCTCCACTCTCAGTCATGATAAGATCTGGAGATGGCTCCCAGTTCATCATCCGGTCTGCTGGTTATTTTCTTTTTTTAATCGTTTTTTTTTTTTTTTTTTTTTTGGGGGTTTTTGCTTAG
>NW_006159930.1:1886390-1909879 GCF_000334495.1 Tupaia belangeri chinensis
GGGATATTTGCTACAGGGTGCATGCGCTTGCCAGAAAGACAGACAGAGACAGAGAGACAGAAAGTGAGAAATCACCTCCCGGGGGGATGGCCACACTGCAATCCTTTCTTCTTCATTCTCCTCTCGGGATCTTGGGCACACACGCACACGCGCCGGGCATGAGTTTAAGTCACCAAGTCCGGAACTCGAACCACAGTCGACTACATGGGAATCCAGTGATGTAGCCATTACACCAACTGCTGATCCCCTGCTGTTCATTTTCAAAGCCTATGCAAGCACCTAAACCCTTGCTTTTTTGGATAATAGAAGTATTTGAGACTTAGAACTTCACTAGTTTCTAATCTTACCAACACAAGTACCTCAGATAATGCTCTTCTCACTAGATACACATTCATAAAAGGAGGCTTCAGAAATTAATGGAAAAATGGAATTCAAGTATGAGTATATTTTGATACAAAAAATTTTGATATCCTTGCATAATTTTTTCATAATATGCATTTTCCACAACTTTTTGAAGACCCCTGTACATGTTTATAGTTACTTACAAAATGGTATGTAACTGATGTTCATCGAGGGGCATCTGGAGGAGAAATTGCAGGTGCTAATATTAGTGAATAATTGGGGCTATGCAATTTTGAGTCAATTGCTTAGTTAATCTGATTCTTTTTATTCTCATCAGGGCTGTGGTGAGGCAAATATCAGATGTGTCAAAGGTGCCTGACAGGGCACAGAGCTCAGAGAGGACACTGTTCCTTCCTTGGATCATCATGGCGACATTGCCCTCTCCTCACTCTTTTCTTTGCCCTTTCCTTGTCACTGTGTACTAGAAACTCTTGTTTATCCTTTAGGTCTACACTCAGATGTCACTTCCCAGTAATCTTCTCTGACTCCTCATAGTAGGTTCAGCCTCTCATTGTATGATTTCATGGTACCCTGTACTTTTCCCACTTAGGATGACCGTAAGAATTCATGTGATTACATGTAGGATGCCAGCTTCATCCTGAAAAGGATACCTGAGGGTGGGTACCTGTGTAATTTCCTTCCATGACTAACTTAGCATAGTCATTCAGATTGACTATCATAAGGGGAACATTTTGTGACTACCTCCATGTCACTAAATACTATATATATATATATATATATATATATATATATATACACACATGGCCAGCTGGCACATGTACTTGCTTTGGGGATTGAGGGAGAAGATAAAGAGAAAGAGCCCCCTCACCCTCATTGGATGTGGTCATGCTATAATCCTTTTTCTTCCATTTCTCCATCCCTTCAGGTTTTGGGGTACCCATGCACACATGCCTAATTTATTTTTCAAGCTTTTACAGTTGTGATTAGTCGTGTGGGTTCTGGCTTTCTATGCACAGGGTTTATATGTTGTGCTATGGGGCCAGCCCAGTTTTTACTTTTTTATTGTGGAATATTTCAAATGTATACAACAGCAAAGAAGAGAATGTAACAAAGTCTCATTATGTATTGTGACTGAAAATATATTTGCCCTGCATCTCACTTCTTAAATGATGGGTCTAATGACTGGTTGAGAAGTTAGGAAAATATTTAAAGATGTTAACATTGATGTTATAAATTGTCAAAATGGAGCTTGCTGTGGAGAGATCATGTCCAGATACACAGATGCATATGCCATGATTGCTCCAGTTGACTGGGTCTGGGATAGACATTTAACTTAAAATGCTCTGTTTTGGAGTTGTTATCTAAATGTCACTAAAAGCATGGATATTTCAGATCCCTTCTCAGTTGAGTGGTATTAGACTCAAGGGAACTACCTCTGTTTCAAGGGAATCTGAGCCCATTTATAGGCTGACAAGAGAATTGTATGAGCCATCCTTCCCACCTGCCCCAGTTAGGGAGATTGGAGTTCTAGAAGAGATCATTTAGTGTGGAGATTTTCTTTGAGGTTAATGCGCAAATTTCAGGAGAAGCCGATAGTACTTGTGCATATGTGTAGGTAGTGTTTAAACGTGGCAAGTTAAAGTGTAGAAATATGACTGTGACTAATAGCTGTTGTTTTTTGAGGGTCTTTGTGGGTCACTTGCTATGCCAGGAGCTCCTTTAACCACAGTGTATCTATTCCTCACAACAAGGTTGTAAGTTCAGTGTTCTTGCTCCCACATTATATGTGAGAAAATGGAGAGCTTCAGAGAGTTGCTCGAGACTAATCCCATAGCAAGTGGCAAAGCTGAAGTTTAATTCAAAGCCTGCCTATTTCCAGAGCCTTTGCCCTTTTCTATTCTGCCACACAGCATCCTAAAACATTCTTCTGTTTACTGGAGATATAAGTACCATTGGGGAACTTACTCATCACCTCCTTTATTTCATTATATAGCACAGAATGCTTTCAGTTCTGATGCTGAGATTACGTATAACTGATCAGAAGTAGCCAGCTCTAAGGTTTAGGCATATTTATTCTTTATTTGGAATGGTAACCATTGGTGTTTCTTTACTTATGGCTTGGCAAAAATTTTCAGATTCAGATGTCTTTTTGTTTTGTTTTGTTTTTAAATATTTACTGAAGATGCCAAGTCCATCCCATTAGCTGTTCTTTCACTTGGCAGTCAAAACCCATTTTGGTCCCTCATGGATGCATTGCAGTGGATGTGAAGCCAAAAGCTTTACATGTGTTTGACAGCCATCTGTTAAATGCCCAAATTGTAACTTTTTGATATTAGGGATCCTGTTAAAAATTAATGTCATGATTTGGCATGATTTATTCCAGTTATGAGGGAATTTTAAGATTTATTTTGACTCAAGGATAATATCGTTGTCTCACATTTAGAGACTTATATATTATGTTACCTACATGACTCCAAACTTCAAAGTTTTCGTATTTCTTTCACAAATCTAGTTTGTACACATTCCTTATTCACACAAGCATTATTCAAATAGCCATATTTCTGTGTCTTTTAGTGTTTATAGCATTTACCATCTTGAGAATTTTTAATACCTACCCCTCAATCTACTTCTTCCAATTTTCCTTAGCATTTGACATCCCTACTGGATATTGTCTTCGCATTTTTTTTCTAAAGTTTCTTTCTTTTATAAGTGAGAGAAATAAAGACAAGTATCCTCAACAGGCTCTCATACCTCAATCTTCTTCCCAGCCTTCCAGAATCACCAGCACACTGCCTGCTGTATACGGGTTAATGCTGGAACCGAACCCTGAATCTTCCACATGGCCTCCAGCATTGCAGTGTTCTGTGCTCCTGCTGTGCCAGTCTTTTTATTCTTTGTTGCTTCATGGTGGTTTGTATTTCTTTAATGTTACTATTACAGCTCACTTATACCGTAGTAATTGATTGGTTCATTTTCTCTCTTTCAGTGACTGAGAACTGGGTCTGTGTCTCATCCCCATGCTTCTGACACCTTTTATAGAATTTGCACTTCATAGCCACTCAATAGATCTTATTAAACTGAAATTCAAAAAGAAACTTGTATGTTTTTATTTAAATAAGGCCATAAATTAGGCACAACAGTTTTTGCGAATTTGAAATTCCCAGAAGCATTATTTTTCACTGTTATTCTTTTGTTGAGATGGAAGAGGTTGGCTTTACAGTAAATGAAATGAATTGCAGAATCTTTGAACCAGAATAATAACAACACTGATTTAAAAAAAAAAAAAACCTATGTAATCCATTCCCCTCTCTCCAAGCCAGACAGTTCTCTAGCCACCTTAAAATGAAGAAATTCTCTTTTCCTAAATGTTCCCATTAGAGATGATTGCCATCTCCTCTCATACCAAGTCATCCTTCCTTGCAGCCCTGTAAGTCAAGCAGCTTTGCCTCAGTTAATCTAAACTCTCCCTTAGTGAAATTTATGCTCATTGCTCAAATAGAAATGAAAAACAGCTGTTTTTTTTTTTTTCTGAAAATATTTCCCTTCCTAAAGATGGTTATTTCATCATTTTCCTATGCTTCTTTTTTTTAAGCATTATTCTTCCTTCACCTGACTCTCATTTTGTTCTCTATTTCTAAACCATTGAACACTACTCTCTCAAATTATTGGTCTTTTGCCTAAAAAAACATGGGCTAGGTATGATTAGCAAGTGATCGTTGATTTCAGGTGCACTTAGAAATACGTCTCACACCATTAAACTCAGTCAATCCTGCCAGGCTGGTGGGTAACTGGAATACCGTGACCCCCAAGTGATGTATGGTGGTATCTTTTTAAATCTGCCATCAACTATTCCCATCTCAGTTTCTCCAGTTGCTTAATTTATAAGACATGATTTATTTGTTATCAACTGCTTTGCAAGGTTCAAAAGAAACAGAAATAATGCACAAGGGAAATAGAATAAATTTAGGCCATGTATTTTTTACCCCCAGATCTGGTTTATGAATAAGCTTTCAGAGCGCTCTCAATAAGAAAAACATATGGTAATTCTAAAGGAGATAAAAAGGGATGTGGTACACTATAAGTGTACTTTTACTTTTTCACATGGCTTCTCATTTAAGAAACCTCATAAGCTCTCCCTTATAAGCCATTAAAAAGGAGAGTGGGCAAGCAGCTTCCTTTCCTCATTTAGTTTAGCATGGATATTGATTTACACTTGAGCAGAGGCCTCTGATCCCTTTGTTGGTTGGTGGTTTTGTTTGTTTTTTAATGTGAACTTAATTAAAAACGCAACATATAGACTGAGTTGCAAAGGTAGAACCCCAAGTTCAACACTCAAAACAGACTTCCTGTGAAAGAACAAAATGGGTATTTATATATATAGTAGTATTTTAAAGATGGCCTCAGTGATGACTGTTGATTCTGCAAACATTAAATCTTTACTGTGTGACAGCCTTACTTGAAGCCAAGATGTAGAACATACCATTTTTGCTTTTCATGTGCAGTCTATGGGAGAGAGAAAGATAATTTAGCAGGCAGTCATACTGCAATAAGTGCTGTGGTGGGGAACCATGAAAACACTTTGGAGGGACAAATAACACACACTTGGGAGTGACACGTAGGGTGATTAAAGTTAACCAATGGCTAAGAAACGTAAAAGTGTTTCAGTTGTGTATGGCCAAGCACAGACCTGAGTGAGTGTGTGACCTGTTCAGGAAACTGAGTTTGTTGCCATCAGAGAATAGACAAACTACAGATAACAGTATAGTTGGCCCTTCTTATCAGTGAGTTCTGCACATTCAGCCAGACCATGCCTTGCCAATTGTTATGAAATTGGGAAAAGAGTGGTTCCCTAAATGAGATGCTGAAGAAACTTATCTATCTACATACTTTTTACTTTTATCTGATGCTGAGATTACATATAACTAATCTAGAGATGGTTTAAAGTATTTGGGAGGATGTACACAGATTATATGCAGATACCCTGCTATTTTATGTAAGGGATTTGAATGTCCATGGATTTTGTCTTTGGAGAATCCTGGAACCATTCCCTATGAATACCAAGGATGACTGTACTTTTTATCTGAGGTTCTCTGAGATACATACCTTAGTGTATTTTTCATTTTTTCTCTGGTATTTGTTTATTGAAGTTCTGAGTACCTCTACAGAGTTCATTAGCAGGTCTTATGGTTCTAGTATTCTTATTCTATCAATTTTGGTTTAGGCTCTAAAAATGGTGCACTCATGTGGTGCAAAATACAAAAGCGTTTGAAGTATTCTTTCCCTCACCCTGTTTTCCCTCTATCAGGACTCACTGTAACTAAATGTAAATGGTAACTGAGGTTGCCATTATTATGAAGGCCATGGCAAGTGGAGGTCACCAGGACTCTAGTGTCCTTTTCAGTTATAATGTCAACTATTCCTGTACCCACGGAGCTACCTACTTACTTGGCTCTCAGAGCTAAGTGTAGAGCACTATTTTTTTGATACTATGGAAAGAGAACCAGATTAAGACTTCCCACACAAGGAAAGGAGGCAAAACCCTAAGCTAGAAGACTTGGCGAGCTACAATATAGACCAGACATTTTCATAGTTATGAGGCTGTCTTGTTCTAAGCAAGGAAAGGAACAAGAAAAGAAAAAGAAACAAACAGAAAAAGGCTCCAGAGGCCAGATTAATCATAAAGTCCTAATAGCCAAATGGAATTGAAATGTACTGGGCCAATGGGCAGGAGCTATGCAAATCTGCTCCCTTTCTCATCCTCTGCCAGAAATCTTATATTATCTCTTCAAGACAGAGCAGCCTTGAGGGACCATATATTAATATCATAACTTTCTTTTTCTTGCTTTTTATCTTCAACTAGTTGCTTTATAATAGCTTTGCTATTTTTCATGTGTTTGTTGTCTGTTAGCATTAAATCCCAGGCTTACTGATATGCACATTTTAGATAACTTTGGATCAGCTCAGTGTTCATCTTAGCAAATGACAAATCTGAGATGCCATTAGGACTAAAGAATGTGGAAGATAAGGATTATACAGACAGTGCTGTTCATTCTTGCTGATATACATTGTGTTGTCCTGTAATAGGGAGAGAGCAAAATGAGTCAGCCTCAAAGAGGTATTTTAATGTTGGCACTTGCAGATTCCTGAAAATTTCTGTTTTCTGAGTCAGACTACGATAGGTGCATATGACCTCACTCTCTTCTGAGTAATAGTGGACATAGCTATGACTGGGAATAGGTCTAGATATTAAAAACATAATATACTTACTAGGGTATAGATCACAGAGGACGCAAACATCAGAGTTTGGGGTGCTGGAGCCAAAATGTTTGAAAGAACTAGTGGGTTGGCCACTGATAAGTCAACAGATGACTGAAATCAAGCCTTAGACCCAAAAGCCAGAATAAATCTGAAATTATTGAGTTAAGAACCCAGACTTACTAGAATGCAGAAGAAGCTAGGGCAAGACAAGGGTAAATACAAGGGATGAGGAATCTGAGGATGTTGCTGTCACAAGGCAGCCCTATCTTAATGGCCTTTAGCCATGGGTCTGCTGTTGAAAGAGTGAGCGGATTCTTAGTAGAGACCCTTGACCCTAAAGTTCTGTTCCCTTAGTAGAGGAATCTAAGGGAGGGTATAGATTTTCTTATCTTTCTATTATATATGTTCTCTGATATCTTAAAGCCTTACAAACACCCTATAATAATTTTTTATACTTACCCATCATAGTAGTTATTGATATGAGTATGCTCTTCATGGATTTCTCTCTTCTACTTTCTCTGTGCTCCATGAAGAAAGAGGTAATGTCTGTGCCTGGTACATAATATAAGTTTAATAAAGGGATGGGGGAAGAAAGGAAGAAGGAAGAAACGAGTGGCTTTTTTTGCTCCTTTTCTTCACACAGGGAAGAACTTGGCTGTTGGTTTTACGTGGTGAGGCTCTTGCTGAGCATGTTGTACCCCTGCTGTCTCTCACTTTCAGCCCTTTGTATATATAGTTCTTTTCACTGAGACCATTCTTCTCTCTCCTCACTGACACATGCCTCTACTTTTACTCCCTCCTCTTCCTCTGCCCTGGTGTAGACGAATCATCCATCTAACTGACACTTTCATTCATTAGCCATCTTACTGTCTTCAGTCTGGTTATTATGAACTCTGAATATCCTGGAAGCCATTTTTGTCTTTTTCTTTTTCTCTTCTCCTCTCCTCTCCTCTCCTCTCCTCTCCTCTCTTCTTCTCTCTTTTCATTGCCAAATGGTATAGGTGCTTGCATACATGCATGTTTGTGAGAGAGAGAAAGTAGCCCTCTTGGGGCATGATCATGGCTGTAGTCCCTTCTCAAACTCTGTTTCTCCATCCTGTCAGGAATTGGGGCATGCATGGACATGTGTCTCTCAAGCTTCTGGTGCTGGACTTTGAACCATGGTCAGCCATGTGAGATCTGGCTCCCTTAACCAGTAGTCGTGCTTGCATACATGCATGTTTGTGAGAGAGAGAAAGTAGCCCTCTTGGGGCATGATCATGGCTGTAGTCCCTTCTCAAACTCTGTTTCTCCATCCTGTCAGGAATTGGGGCATGCATGGACATGTGTCTCTCAAGCTTCTGGTGCTGGACTTTGAACCATGGTCAGCCATGTGAGATCTGGCTCCCATAACCAGTAGTATACAGGGCTAGCTCCATTTTGTCTTTTTATGGTAATTTTGCTTATTTTACTCTTACACATCATAGATTGACTTTCAGCTGCACTCTCAAAGGTAAACTTTGTTTTCCCATCTTGAAGGAGCATCTCATTTTTGTCAGTGTCCTTGCGCCTGGTATGAGTCTCCTGAGAACCTTAAGTTTTACCAGAACATCCTCACAGGAAACCTAAGGCAGCTACATCATTGTTCCCCACAGCTCTGTATTTCTTGCGTTCTTTTTATCTGTTTTTATTTTAATATTTTTTTCTTTATTAAGAAAAGGAGAGAACAAACAAAATAAACACAGAGAAAAATACTCCAAATTATTGCACTTTTTCATATGGCCTAATCAGCCTTCACCACATTTTATCAATGTATTTTCATGAGTGGTCCTGAATAAACATGTAGATATTTATATTTTTAAATTATTTTTTATACATTCAATCACTGTATACCATTGCAGCTTACAAAATGAATTTTCCCAGCATGAATGCACTGTAGTCCAGTTCAAGATATTATCATACATGTGATCATCAACAGATAATTTTCCATTTTTGTGTTCTTTAGATGTTTTGCTTCTTTTTTTTTACCCTTGATTTCCTTCCTCTCACCCTCTCCTATTTCCCACCTTCCAAGCATGTAGTTATAAGTACAGGCTTTTAATTGATCAGGTATGCATTTGCACTTTAGAACAATTTTTTTTTCTTTATTCGTGTGCATGAGTAGCAGAGAGTAGAGAGGAGAACACAGGGTCTGGTCACACTGTGATCTCCTTTTTCCAGTCTCCCTGCTCATTGGATCTTGGGTACTCCTTCATGCATGTCTTGTGTGTTTCAGGCTGCTGGGCCAGAGATTTGAACTGCAGTTGCCATGTGAAGTCTGACTTGTCTTGAGCAGTGCATTATCACTGCACCATGAAACTGGCCCAGGGTTTGTGTTCTGCTCCACTCCTTAATGGTGTCACCTCAAATGAATGCACCTTTCTGAGTCTCACTGTCCCTTTTTACCAAATGGAGATTTTTAAAAATATGTATTTATTCATTCCAATTTGTTACTATTTTTCAATTTAACCAGATAGAGATAGAGAGGGAGAGAAAGGGAAAACGAGAAAGCAAGCTGCCAGGACCAGGACTTGAACTGTGGTTAGCCATGTGGGAATTCAATGCCTTTAACACATGCCACCTAACAGCCCCCAAATAGAGATTTGAGAGTCAGTAGTCTACATAGCAAGTCTAAGTACACTGCCTGTTATGTAACAGGGACTCATTAAGTTGTCGCTTGTTTTCGTTCCTTTTCCCCTTCATTTTCCCCCTAATAAGGGGACAGATTCTTATTTTTAGGGGATAAATTCCAATCCATGAATGCAGGAGCCTCACCAAGATCTTGGAATATTTTGGTCGGCAACTTAGTATCTTTCATTTTCTTTCTTTCTTCTTCTTTTTTAAAAATTTGCTAAGGAGCATGTGCACTTACCAGAGAGAGACAGAGAGGGAATGTGAGAAAGCACCTCCATGGGGACCATCATGCCACAGTCTTTTCTTCATTTCTCCTTACAAGATTTTGGGCATATACAAATGTGCTTGGCATATTTTCCAAGCTGCTAGTTCCAGGACTTGAACCATGCAGTCAGCCATGTGGGAAACTGTCACCTTAACCTCCATGCCACCAGCTGGTCCAGAGTCCTTTGTTTTCTGACTCTTAGGTCTCCTTTTTTAGGAGGGAGGGCATGGGAAAATTTCCTTGATTATTTATTCAGCTCTTTCATGCTTCCCATATTGTCATGGCCACATTTGAACCATGTTATCCGCAAGTCTAACTGAAAAGGCAATTTAATATTGCCCTGTGTTGCATCATTGCATATATTATTTCGGTCTGTCATGGACCTGTCAGCAAGTCTTGATGAAGTACAGAGCCAATAGTAACAAGCCTGAAATCTGACAGGTCTTTAACAGAAGCAAGTCTGATTGGTACAGTGGTATTTCTTCAGAAATGAGGCCTTCTTGGTCTCCTTGTGATACAATTAGCAATCCAGCCTGAATCATTATATCTCCCCATGAACTGTATCTTTAGTGCTGGTAATTCAGTCTGCTACATGGCTTGGAAAAACAGAGCCATCATAGGCCTGTGATGTACCGAAAGTTGCATCCAGGAATATCTTGGTAGTTTATCCCCACTCTCAGCTCTAATTATTCTGTTATTCACTCGCTTGTTTGATTGAGACTCTCCAGGTTCTGCTTTCTACAAGCAGAGAACAAAAGGCTTCCCTTGAAAGTAGGGGCCTGGCAATGTCAATACAGTGAACTGCGTATAAGTAATGCAGTGGTGCCGACTTCATTTTTAGAAAATCTTGTTGGAGAAATACATGAGAATGATCAGGCCCCTGGAACTCAGTGGAAACGTGCTTTTGATGTATGCCATGCTCTGGCTAAAAGCAAGAGAGTCAAAAGTTCTCCTCGTTCTTGCTTTAGCTGCTTCATGCTCTCTGAAATATGAATATAATCTTGGTAACCTTCTCCCCTTGTTTCTTTCAGATTCTGGAGGCTCCTACCTGTCTTGGAAACCTATGATATGCACATAGTAGGCCTCAGTCAGTATCTTCTCAGGGAATGTTTTTTAAAAAAATTACAAGTGGTGGGACCCAGCAGTTAGTGTAATGGCTGTGTCGCTGGACTCCCACGTAGTCGACCGCGGTTCGCGTCCTGGACCCGATGGCTTAAAACTCATGCTGGGCTCATGTGTGTGCATGCCCAAGATCCTGAGAGGAGAATGGAGGAGAAGGGATTGCAGCGTGACCATCCCCCCTGGGGGGTGATTTCTCGCTTTCTGTCTCTATGTCTCTCTCTGTTTGTCTGGCGAGCGCACACGCCCTATAGCGAAAAACCTCTCCAAAAAAAAAAAAACCATACAGGTGATAATACTTGTAGTAGTTACCACTTACTGATCATCAAAAATGAGCTTTACTTATATCTCCTCATTTTAATCCTGCTAAGGCCATTCTTTCTTTACCCTCTGACCTCCCCATTAACCTAAAGTCTTTTTTTGGTTTTGTTATCGGGTTACCCCAAAGCAAATCTTCAGGGTATGAATATGGTAGCCAGAGGTGTCGGAGCTAAGTCAGGGAAAGGAACTTGAGGGATAACCTGCCAAAAAGCAGATTCTTACCCTGCTTTTGTCCAGGTGCCCTTTCCCTTATCTGGGCCTTGTACCCTACTGTCTCTGAGGCTGAACCTTAGTTCCTTTCTTCTAGGGTGTGGGAGACATAGCACCCTGGGTTGCTCATGAGGTCACATAGGATATAGTTATTTTCTGAAGAAATTTCAGTTAAAATATTTAAATGGAACTGTATCTCTCTCTCTCTCTCTCTCTTTTAATTTGCCAGAGGGCGTGTATGCTAACTGGAGAGACAGAGAGACAGAAAGAGAGAGAAGGAGAGAGAGGACCTTGCTCTAGAGACCCAGAGCAAGAAAGCATCCTCATGGGGCATGGTCATGCCACAATTCCTTCTCCTCTAGCTCTCTTCTTTTTCGAGATGTGGATTTGAGTCTGGGACTCAGATCATGCCATGTCGGGTCCAGCCATGTTAAGCACCAGGTTGTAGACTATCCCAAAACTGTGCCGTTTTCAAGAATTTTTTTTCTATACAGTTTGTTTTATGTATTTTATACTATACTGTTTCATTACGTCTTAAGAATAATAGTATTATTCTTGGATTGAACATTTTGTTATTATAGAGTAGATAGTGCTCTTTGTCTTGTTTCATATGTTTTGATCTTTTATTCTATTTTGATATTTATAGTTATATTTTAAAATTTTTATTTGTATTATTTCTTTGTTGACATTTTAAAAAAGCTATTCTCACAAGTTTTGAAAATCTATGCTATAAACAGCGTAAAGTTTCATTATTTATTTATTTTTTTTAGATTTTATTGTCATGGGCTGTGTGTACTGGCCAGAGATAGACAGAGAAAGAGAAAAATCACTGTTGGGGAAATGGGCACACCCCAATCCCTTCTCCATTCTCCTTTCAGGGTTTTGCACATGCATGCACACATGCCTGATGGGATTTTCAAGCCACTAGGTTCCAAACTCATACTGTGGCCAGCCATGTGGGAATACAGCTCCTTAACCACCACACCATAAAGTTTTATTTTAACCCCACTGTGATTTTTCTTATGTAATTGGTTGTGGAATTTTGCCTGTTCACATTTAATTTTATGCTGAGATAATTCATTTTATTCTTTCTATCTTATTTTTTGTTTTTTATTTATATTACCTCATCACTTCCCTCCCTTTCCTTTTTCTTTTGTTTAGTTTGTTGGGTTTCACTGGCTTGTTCATTTTCTCTTTATTTCCTTTTATCCTTTGTTAATTCAAGAGTTCTACTAAACTTTTTTGTTTCTCTTAGTGATTATATTCTCATTCATTGCAATCAGCATTAACCTTAAGTTCTGCCTGAAGTTACATTCGTATTCCAAAGTGTTCTTCCTGTGTACCCCATTCTCTAATCTCTAACTTTGAGATTTTGCATACTTAATATTTTCAGCTCCATGCTATTATTAATATTAGAATTTTTCTTACAACACTATTGTATTTCATGAAAATTCAATATTATACATTTCTGCTTACACTATCCTTCTCCATTTCAGTATATGTGATAATGTGTGCATATATATACACACATACATGTACATGTGCAATCACATATGTCCACATATGCATGCATGTATAATACATATGCACAAGCAAACATGTATGTGTGTGGGAGAGAGACTATTAGTGTCCATTGGTTCCCCTAGTTATTGATCCCCTAATTATTGAGAGAGCTGCTCTGAATCAGTCATTACTTGCCTGTGTTCTCTCTCAGGTCTTGTCCTCAGAGAGCTTATATAAGAAGTTTACTTTTAGAATCCTTGCATGTTGAAATGTTTTCCTTTTTCTCTGACAGCTGAGTAATATTTTGTCTGGGGATAGGATTCTTGGATCAGTTTTTCTTAATGATCTGTACATTATTTGAATATCTTCTACATTCCAGAGTTATAGATGAGAATTCCTTAGTTAGTCTGAATCTCTTGCCTTTGTAAGGAACATTCTGTGTGGAAGCTTGTATAATTTTCTGTTTACTTTTGAAATTTGAGTATTTCCTGGATTCACTTCCTGGGCTTAATGAGACTTTTACTCTTCAGGTTTAAGTCTTTCTTCAGCTCAGTACAATCAGATATCTGGTACTGTACTCATTTAATGATGTTTCTCCATCATCTTTTCTTTCTTGTTTTTAAATCCCTTCTGGAATTCCTGTTTTGCTCATGTTAGTTTGCTGGATCTGTCTTCCAATCTTCTTTGCTCCTTATTTGTCTCTTTGTGTCTTTGGTGCTTATTGTAAGATGCTTTATTCACTTGTTCTTCCAGAACATTAATTGGGTTTTTATCAGAGTCAGTGATTTTTTTAGTTCTTCTGTGAAAATTTTAAATTTAAAGTGAGTGTTTTTAGTTTTTCTGAAGACTTTTTTGTGTTCTTCTGATTTCTCATTACTTTTATTACTGATGTATTCTTTCAGTATTTTCATCATTTATGCTTTAGTGAAACCTACCTCTAATAGATGTTTTTTGTGATCTCTCAGGTGAACTAGTCCCACAAAGTTAGGAATTATTTCTGTTTTCCCTCCTCATTGATTTATTTTCTTTTGACTTCCATATAAGTTTTTAGAGTCCTTCTGGCATTAACAAATCTGAAAGCAGAGAAAGATACAGCAATTTCTCTCCTGGCCTTCTGGCTGGCAGTGAACAAACTGGCTAAGAGTGAGTGGCCCCTGCCTTCCTCTTAGAGCTGCCAGAAGCATCATTGTTCCCTGGCTGTTGATCTTGGGAGCGATTCCACTTGCCAGTGCAGCCCTGTCTAAGGCCTCTGTCTCTAACTCTAATCCTGCAAACCTACCCGGAGGTGGGAGGTGGAAGGCAGGTGACACAATGGGCTGGAAGGTACAACTTGCCTGAAGGTGAATAGCTATCCTGGGAGGGTTAAATATTGTCCACATTTCAGGAAATGTCAACCTTTGTGTTAATAGAAACCTCAGGAAGAGGCAAACTTTTGTTCCACTACTGGTAGTTTGCCCTATCAAGATAAAGTCTCATGCTTCTACCCCTCCCGGAGATTTCTGGAGAAACTGTGGGTTTAGATGCACTGTGTAAACCTTGCCAATTCTGATGCTTTTACACATTCACATTACCCACCAGACTGATTTAAAGAGGCCCAAATGAAATGAGCCCTAAAGGTGTTTGAATATTTCTGATCGAGGATGGAGTTGCTAGAGGCATCTGTAGCTATGAAACTTGTAGGATTCAGTCATCTTTCTTCTGAGTATACTCTCTGGTCATTTATACTTACTTGTAAGGATTGAAACTTCCGTCTCTTTCATATTGGCGGAAATATCTACTTAGAATAACTTAGTTATCCTGTGAAATGTTGAGTTGCTTAACCACTGCTCTGTGATAAACTGCAATGACTACTCAGTGGTTTAATACAACATACATATATTTGGTTCATGGGTGGCTGATTTAGGCTGTGCTCTCACTCAGTGGGGGCTTGCTGCCTGACCCAAGACCACCGGCTTGGCCGGATCTGCTTCCTGCATCTCTCATCCTTCAGGGGGACTAGTGACTAGTGTGCTACCCCAGGATGATTTTCTCAGGGCAATGCCAAGGGTGCAAAAGAACAAGCAGAAACATGCCAGATCTCTTGAGGCTTAGTTCAGGATTGCCATGGAAACACCTCTGCTGCTTCATTCTTTTGGCCAGATCCAGTCAGAGGACAGAATTCAAAGTCTAGAGATGACAAGGAGATAGTACAGGGGATGGGATCAGGGAGGCAGGAGGAAAAGGGCACAACCCTATGAAGTTCACAGGGTGCGGCCAGCAGGTGGCATAGTGGTTAAAACACTGGACTCCGAAGTGGTAGACTGTGACCTGAGTCTTGGATCTACAGCTTGAAACTCATGCTGGGTGTGTGTGCTTGCACACCCAAAATCCCAAGAGGAGAATGGAGGAGAAGGGATTGCAGCGTGGTCATCACCCCTGAGGAGTGATTTCTTGCTTTCTGTATCTCTGGCTCATTGGTGAGTACACGCATCCTATAGCAAAAGAAAATATTTTTGAAGTTCATAAGGCAAGAGATATATAGATAAGTGAAGGGATGAGGATTTTTGGCTCATTGAATTTACCTTGTCTCGGCTGTTATGAACTAATGAGCCATTGGAAAAGTCATGATGCACTTTTGCATTAAAAAAAAGAAAGGGGGACCAGCTGATGGCAGAATGGTTATGTTGCTGGACTCCCATGTAGTCAACTGAGGTTCGAGTACCGGACCCAGTGGCTTAAAACTCACACTGGGCACATGTGTCGGCGTGCCCAAGATCCTGAGAAAAGAGAGGAAAAGGGATTGCAGTGTGGCCATTCCCCCTGCGGGGGGGGGGGGGTTCTCCCTTTTTGTTTTTTTGGGGGGGGGGATTCTCACTTTCTGTTTCTTTCTGGTGAGCTCATGTGCCCTACAACAAAACAAAACAAAACAAAACAAAACAAACAAACAAACAAACAAACAAAACAGAAAAATATGTCATGACCTCTCCAATAACCGAATACAGTGTGATATTTCTACCTCACAGTGATAGCTCAAAGAAGAGACCCATGAGTTTAACTGGAGGTAGTGAGAATAATAATGTAGCAGAGGAGCTGACATTATAACTGAACCACAGGGATGACATGGAGTTAACCAAGTAGACAAAGATAGGTGAAAGGAAATAACCAATTGAGATGGAAGGAACAGATCAGAAGCATAGCAGTGTGAAATATAAATGGGGCACTTGGGGTTTATTAGAAATAAACCTACACTGTTTTTTTCCTGCATTTCTCTGTCCAGTGATCTGTCAGACACTCTAAAATAATTAGGATTTGGGACATTGTGCCATGAAGAGTTAGCTTGTTGTGTGTACTCTTCAAGACAAGGATATACATAAATGGCAACCATACATAGGAAAAAAAAAAAACTCTACTGATTAAGGTGAATGGTTTAGTACATGTATGTTAAGTGTCTATTGGTGCTACCCTGTGCTGTTTAATGCAGCTCAGTCTGTTCTGCCACCGATTATGCCACATTAGAAAAAAATCATTAAAGATAAATGACATTTTTTTGCCTTCAGTATAGGCCTCAATAGATGTTACCTCTTTGACTGAGCCCTCCTTGATACTTTCTCAGGGCCTGATTACATCAGATTATTCTGCTAAAGGCTTTTAATTCTTCCTCTACTTCTTTTAGAATACTAATGATTATTTGTTCATACGAATACGATTTTTCACCTCTGTGGGGCAACTGTGATATGTGTTCAGTAGAAACTGTACTTTGAATATCCCTACAACCATTCTGTTTTTCACTTTCAGTACAGTATTCAATAAGTTACATGAAATAGTCAATGCTTTATCATAAAATAGTCTGTGTGTTAGGTGATTTTGCCTAACTGTAAGGTAATGATGTAGTGCTCTGAGCATGTTTAAGGCAGACTAGCTTAATGATGGTCAGTAGGATAAGTATATTGAGTGCATTTTTGACTTGCAATATTGTCAACTTAAGGGCTTTTCAGGACATAAGTTGGGGAGCATCAATATATGATTTTAGGTGTAATTGATCATTTTTTATCACCCCAAAACTTTCAGCTTCTGCGAGAGCAGAGGATCAGGTCTTTTGCATATCACTGGTTCCATAAGGCATAGCGTGATGCCAACATCAAAGTAAACTAAGTGCTAAATCTTGAATGTGTGAATAAAAAGTGAATCAATGTGACTGACTGAGCTAGATGCACCTAGACTATTGTCCCTGTGAAATATTTTTTTTAACTGTGAATCCTCCTCAGATTTACCAGTGATGAAGTAGAAAAATCATATTCTTTGTTACTTTGATTTGATTCATATTTAGGTGACAGAGAAGAATAGGGCTAGTCTTTCTTGAAGGAGTTGTGGTTTAGTGGGTGAGATGGAGAACAGGCAAAGGCAACTATTATGGTGAGTATAAGATACATTTAGATTAGCACTTAAAGAGACTTTGCACTGAGCCCGCCTTCCATTAGGGCTTTCTGAAATAGAACAAACTGAGCTGCACTGTGAAGGCTAACTAGAAGCTAGATACATCCTAGCAAAGATCATTCCAGCAGTAATGAAACAAAGGGTCCAAGGCACAGGAAACTGAGAAATCAAGACCTACTGCAGGGAAGTTCAAATCATTCAGTATTGCAGAATGGAGAAAGCAAGGGTGGGGATGGCAAGAGAAGGAATTGGAGGTGGGCACAAAGGGTTTTTTAAGCCCTGTACCTTGTCCTGAAGTTAGTGCTGATCAGTTGAAAGTTTTCGATCAGGAGCCGATATTTAAGTTTTATTGTATGATGATTGTTCTAGATACGACATGAAGAACAGATTGGATGGCAGTAGGACCAATAGATGTGTAAAGAAACAATTAATTATACAGCATTAGAATGACTATGATACAAGATGTCTCTTGCTCTGTGAGCTCAAAAGAGGAGTACTCAACCTTGCACTCAAGTCTCAGCCTAGGTTAAAGTTAGAGTTTGAGTTATCAGGGTGAAGAAAATCTGAAAAATTCGCTAAACAGTTGGGTAGGGTGAAGGCACAGAAGTGTTCAGTAAGGTGAATTTTTTTTTTTTAAAGAACTGTAAATATTTTTTTATTGCTGGAATATAGATTTTTATAGGCGAATTGATGGGAAACAAAGTTGGAAAAGAAAACACCTTCTAGCATTTAAGTCTTTCTCCTATTAAATATTGCTTTAGATTGGAATGCTGATATTATTTACCCCTACAAGACACTTATTAAAAATTATTTTATTATAGAAAAGTTTGAACATGTGCAAAAGTATACAGAGTATTATAATGAACAGCCATGAACCCGCATTCAGCCCCAACAACCAAACACCCATGGCTAGTCCTGTCATATCACAGTGGCACTCACTTTCCCTTCTCATGTTATTTTGAAGCAAATCTAAACATCTTATCATGTGTCTTATATATTTTAGTTTCTATCTGTAAATGAGCAGGAGCCACAACTACCGATATCATATCTAATGTGTAATAATTCAGTTTTACCAAATAGTCTTATTTGTAATTATCTCACAAATGTCATAGCAACACAGATATAAATACACAAATTTTGGTACACAGTTGGTTTGAGATTCAAATGAGGTTCTGAAAGTCTTTTGAAAGTTCAAGAAGGTGCTATCCATTAACAGGTGGACATGGGGGCTGTTGATCTAAACAAGAATATGTAATTACCTATTGTGGTTTATTTTTTTTTCTTCAGTACCTTGAGGATATCTGACCAGTATTTGGCAAAATAAGAATGAATCCTTGCTTATGCTATTGTTTCTTCCTTTTCTCCATTTTCTTAGGTCTCTGTGCTCCCTGGTGTGCAAATGGACATACTCGGCAGAGAAGGGCTGGGATGACAGTTTCTGGAAGATGATTGGTTTGAACGATTTTGTGGCAGATAATTACAGCAAAATAGGTAAAAGAATAAAAAGCCTGGGGAGTGATTGTGTGTGTGTGTGTGTGTCTGTGTGTGTTATACATATGTTCACACACATGTATATGAAGATACCAGTTTTTCTTTTTAATTTTTCTTTTTTTTGTTACTTTGGGTAGGCCAGATGAATAGCCCTTGTCTTAGGACTTAAATAACCTGAGTGGAAATATATACGTTGAAAATGTGCATTGAATACATACAAAATTAGGAATTGGGCTAAACTGAGAACATTACTTGCATAGAACAGCTGGGAATCACATAATCAAGGGGATGCATATGGATCACTTCCAGTGAGTACTAGAAAAATAATTTCATGAATTAGATTTGGGGGACACGGATATGGATAGAAGAAAATTTTAACGATAAAAATTAGAAGAATCAGGAACAAAATACACAATGAAATATTAGATAGTGATTCCTAAGGCTTTTATGTGACACCGACTGGGAGGTAGGGGCATGAGTGACTAAGCAGGTGTTTTCCCAGTGAAAAAAATTCAGATACTAGGTACGTATAATGAGAGCTGACATTGTAAAAGTTAAGGTTTACAAGGTCGTTTCTCAGGAAGATGTTTATTTCCTGTAGTTACTACTTATAATTCTAGTAAGCTGTCATTAGGAAAGCAATTACAGTTGAATCTGTAGAGATATATACCTTTCATTTGGTATGCAGCCTAGGGTAGTATTATAATAAGATTTAAAAGTATAGTGAATTAAACAAAATAGCAAGTCACTTCCCTGTTGTGGAATAGAACACAGGTGACTATTAGCGTAGCTCTGCCATTTTTATAACATGTCCTCTAACTTTGGTTCCAAATTAGCTATCTCATTCCCTAACAGTTCCCAGCCAGAAAGTACAAAGAATAAAAAGGACCAAAGGGATCCCAATGCTTTCTTTTGGAGGCAGCATAACATGGAAATGGGCCATAGCATTTTTGACCATATCCAATTGACCAGCACTTGGTCTTAAGGACCCACTAGGCTCCAAGGGTGGCTGGAATATGTAGTCCCTGACTGGATGGCCAAGTGTTCATCCATATACCAGCTGAAACACAGGAGTGTGCTGTTAAATATGGGTGAACAGCTAGTAGTATTGGCTACTTCTGACCATCTTTTGATAACTAAACTATGGAGCAAGTTATTGCAGTTCAAACTACCTTTCTCTGGTGGGATCCTTATGATTATTCTATTAAAGTTCAAGATGGATTAGAAACATGAAGGATGCCATCCTCCATCTCTACAGTGCTCAGTTGTCTATGACGTGTTCAACTCCTAATAGCTAAATCTGGAGAACACTGCTGGATTCTCTGTGGCTCGGTTGCAACCATCTCAGAATTTGACCTGGTCGAGGAGGGGAAGAACTTGAAACCAGGGGAAGAGAGGAAGAAAGTAAAGCAGCAGTCATTAGTCATTGGCTTGATTCTAGGCCCATTGCTAGATTATTTATGTATGTTAGATGATTTGGCCCTCACAAACCCATTTGTTTCTCAATTCCCATTTTACAGATCGGAACAGTGAAATTCTGTTCCTTGCTCACCATTAAGATATAGAGTCAGTTTTAGAACTGGAGTCTTTGTATACTTTCACCAAAGTAGACTGCTTTCTTGGAATACACTGGACTGAGGGAACCAATATGGCTATACAGCTGGCTTCCAGTAGGATTAGGCAACAGTCCAATGTTCAGCACCCAAAGCCACACTGAGCTAGATTGGGACAAATGTTCATACCTGGATGGGAGTAGGGTGTGATGGACTCTCAGTCTGTGATGTAGTTATAACTTCACAGCATAAGGGAAAGGTAATCCTTTAAGTTATGTGGTGGTTGGTTTTAAAATTCTGGATGTTCAGATCATTTGGAGCCAACAACGGGGGAATAGTATCAAACTTTTTACTTTTCTGGGTTCCAGGGGAGCTGTCCAGTCTATGGTTTGTCAAGTCTGCCAGTCAGACTAGGGGTTTGAATGGTGCTTCTCATTCAGCATAGAAACTGTGCAGTCAAACAGGAAAGTGGCACTAAACTAAAGACTTCTAGGGTACAAGGACCATATTTTCCCTACCCTTAAGGATCTTGGCATAAAAGGTGTTAGTTGATATCTACTGCCTGGATGTGTACGGTATACACATAATAACTGAAATGAGACAGACTGGTAAGAGTAAAGAGAAAAACTGCACCTAAGAAATATTCCGTGTGTTGGTTGATTTTTATTGCTATTACAAGATACTATAGATTCACTCAAACAAGCATTTATTTCTCACAGTTCTGGAGGCTGGAAAGTCCAAGATCAAGATGCCAACAAGGCAATTCTTGTTTTGAAGCTTCTTTTCTTGGCTTGTAGGCAGCACTGTCTTGCTGTGTACTCACATAACTTCTGTATATCTGTAGAGGGAACAGAGGGCGATAGCTCTCTGCTGTTAGCTTCTTATAAAAACACTAGTTGTATCATATCAGAGTCCCACACTTACAACTCATTAACTTTAAATATCTCCTCATAAGCCCTATCTCTTAATACAGTCACAGCAGGAGTTAAGGCTTCAATGTGAATTTTTATGGTTGCAATTTAGTCCATAACACCAAGCACTAATGCACTGGTGATTAGTGCTAAAGCAGAACCACTAATTCTTGTCTCCAACCTAGTGTTCTTGAGGTTCCCCATGAGCTTTCTGCCTTGATAAAGAACTGTGAGAACTGAGTACAAGAGGGAAGGGCTCTTTGACCTATCATTAAGGGAGTGCAGACAAGTTTGATCTAACACATTGAATGGAAAACTAGGGTAGCTCGACTTCTAGCACTAACAGTGTGTACTCAGACAAGTCTCATAATGTTTCTGTATTTCCATAGTTTTGCCTTTGAAAGATAATTAATGGTTGCAATTGAAATTAATAGTTTATAGCTTCCCAAACTGACTTCATTATAGTCATTATCTTTCTAAATTTTCAAAACTGTGTAACAGGATTATTTTTTATTTGTTCTGTTTTGTAGTTAAAGAAGCCAAGATTTAGAAAGGGAAAGCATGCCTAACCAGTGGTTACAGAGTTGCAAGTGGTAGAAGCAGAAATCAAGTACATGTTTGTATGCCTCTAAATCTTGCTTTGACCACTTTGTATACTGGGTTTCATCTGATGTTTATTATATGCATACAGTATGCAGTGAATATAGACTTATCCTCTTTCCCATTCTATATGCTTTCACATACTTTGTTTCATGTAGTTCTCACAATCACTGACAAAAGCACTGCTACCATTTTTATAGATGAGAATCAGATTAGTAACCATGTCCCACTGTGCTCAAAACAAATTAATAAGTCAGGGTTGAAACCCTCTCAGTAGAAGAACCTAGAAGAAACTAATAATTTACTGTTACACAAATGGCGGCTTCAGTTTCATAATTAAGTGATTTTCAAATTTTATATGCCTCTAAGAAATTAGCTATTCTTCCTTGAATATTCCTGTAGTATAAGAACTTAGTTTTATTATGGTGTTAATTGACTGCCTGTTCCCATGTCTTGACGTCATGCTGAAGTGTGAGCTCTTCGACCTGAGGATTTTTATTTATCTTTATATTCCTATACTAGCACAGAACATGGCATATTTTCATGGCTATATGACTATTTGATTAGAAAGTGAGTAATTTAAAGATTGAGATGGCTGGTACTGGAAGGTCAGTGCTTTTTGCTTTTCAAAGCTGTAATGCTATGTGGTGATTTTAGCAGCATCTTTGTTATCTTGGGTCCAACTTCTATTCCTATTTTCTGATTATCTTAACATTTTTATACTCTTTTTTTTCCTGCCTTGTACAGGACACATGTTTAATTAGTGTCTTAGTTCTGCTAATAGAGCAATACCTACAAGAAATATTCATTAAAAGTCCATAATGTTAATCTAGCAGAAAATTTCCAGAGTAACTGTATTAGATTTTGCCTGTTAAGTTAATGGATTTTTAATGGATGTCCTAAGGAGACATATCATTAACCAGAATATTGCCATACATGTATTAAAACCTATCCATTCATCAAAATTAATTGTGCGATGTTTCCTTTGATTTTTTATTTCTAGTGAGTTGAGCTTGGAGATTCAATCTGAATTCAAAGAAGATGTTTAAAAGGGTGTTTACTCTTGGTTGTGACTTTCAGAAATTCCTCTGGAAGCTCTCCCCAGACATTCTTGGAACTATGAACAATGAATCTCGGAAGCCTCCCTAAGAAGTGTTAAACATTTCCAGTCGCCTCATTGCCCATCAAGATGTGGGCATCATAGCACAAAACCTCTTAGCAGATTTGAGCATTGAATATCGTGGATTTAAGCATTAATACAATTACCATAATTTGCTCCACGTGGAGCTTTTAGCCAAGTCTTTACCAGCCTTCCTGGGCTCATGCAGTAAATAAATGCTTTCCCCGAAAACTGAACAACTCAGCAACTGATAGTCTTATGGAGGGATATTTTTAAAATAAATTATTTACGAAGTGTAAGTTAGAGATCAAATGCAATATTTATATGGTACACTTCAAGGACGGAGAAAAAATTTACAATGTTTTAAGTAACTTCATGCAAGTTTCCAAAGCTAAAATGTTACTACCTAATGACTTTTTAAAAGAGATGTTTTGATGGTTTAGTTTAAAAGCATTATACCAAGAAAGGGAAATGTAGTTTGGTGAGTATAGTAGAAATTCCTTTACAACTGAAACTTATAGTAGTTGATTTAATATTTAGAAATGATGAAAAAAGCAAAATCTTTTTTTTTTTAGAGGATTATATACTCATATTCCACTGAAATGTTCTGTGTCAATAAACTTTGGCCTTTGATTCCACATGAATCATTCCCAGGTTACCTGTCTAAGCCTAAACATCCATCAAAAGCAAACAGGAAGGAAGAGATCAGC
>NW_006159930.1:1910169-1925023 GCF_000334495.1 Tupaia belangeri chinensis
AAGGACCCTTAGGAAGATACACAACATCCCACCTGTTCTAATCGATTATCCAGGCTCGCTTTAAGAATGTCTCAGTTGCCTTATTAACTTTCTGGGAAAGTACCTTACAGTGTTGTTGAGGTAGGCCACTTTATGAAAATTCTTGTGTACAACATGGCTAAGTTATAGAGTGATTTTTTGCATTACAGAGACAGATTTGTTATATATGAAGATTCATTATGTTAGCTTTATAGATCCTTGTTATTTGGGATAGGACAGCCAAGCAAAACACAAACATAAAACCCAAGTAGAAGAAGTTAGTAACTATTAAGGTAGAAGCAGAAACAGAGATAAGCATATATGGAAGAAGAGTTTCTCAAGGGGAGGGAGGTGCTTTTTAAGCTGGTTTTCTCTCTCTCTGTGAGGCTATATTTTAGGTGTCAGACTTGGTGGGCACAGTCACCTCTCTCATTGTAGATACAATGAAATATTTGCTGAATGAGTGAATAGATGTTTGAATAAAAGATTTGATAAATAACCCCCTTTTTGGCTCCAACCATCCCTAACACTTAATGGACTCTCCATAAATTCTTTGAATTACGTGATACTGCTAGGTGACAGAGAGACAGTGCAGTATTCAGTCATCCTTCACTTATACCTTCTACTTAAGAAGAGATGTCTATAGAAGATATACCCTGAACTGAATGATAGCTGCAAGCTAACCTTGCTCCTGCAGGAAATGTTGTAAATTCCTTCACAGAAAAACAAAACACAATACATTTAAAAAACCTTATTTTGGGAAGGTTGGTAGATTTACTCTTCCATAGAGTAAAATTAACCCTGCAGTAACTGAAGCTGTCTTTTAGATTGTTTTTGTACTATGGACTTGGAATTGTTGGCAAAGAGAGGGCTAGAAGTCTGCACAGAAGTAAAATGTGATTTTTCTATGAGGCTGACCACATGGGAACGTTCTGGGTTCTCATCCAGAAACCTCCCTAAACACTCTCAGGACATGGTGTGCCCATGATAGGACTGGCTGAGGATAGGGGTGGTCATGGCCTGAAGACTCTATTGGCAATGCTCTTTCTCTGCATCTTTCTCTTTCTCATTCATGGGAGAAGTAAGAAAACTTTTTAATTTTTTAAATGTAGAATCTTGATTTACCTCTTTTCTGCTCTGAAGTCTAACCAGTTGAGAATGATTCTCAAATCCACCTGAGATAAAGTGCAGTAATGGCTTTAGTCAGGTTAAATTAAAGAACATGGCATGTTGGTACCAACAGATGGCGTAATGGTTATGTCACTGTACTCCCATGTAGTTGTGGTTTGAATACAAAACACGGTGACTTAAAACTCACCCTCAGTGGTGCATGTGTGTATGCACCGAAGATCCCAAAGAAGAACAGAGGAGAAGGGATTATGGTATGGCCATCTCCCCTGGGGCATGATTTCTTGCTTTCTATCCCTTTGTCTCTCTAATGAGCGCACATACACTACAGCAAAAATCTCTCTCTTAAAAAGAAAGAAAAGAAAGAAAGAAAAAGAACATGATGTGTTTGTGTGTGTGTGGCGGAGGGGACACCTCCTACCTCATTTTGGAATCTGGCTGGACCTTGGGGCCTGCATGATACTGACTTGCCTGATCACTTGCAGGCTGGGAAGCTGGAACAAAGAGAAAAGAAAACTGATTATGCTTGCTTAAAACAAATACCATTTGGTGTGCTTGGTTCATGAACTCAAGAGTTTATTGCCTGAGTACAGGTGGTTCAAGAGGAGAAAATAACTGCATTTCAAAGCTATGTACCTCCTCCTGTTTAACATGGCCCTAGGGATATTGCATTCTTTCTAGTTATGTGGATCAGCTAAGTGGTTGCTTTCTGTGGATGGAACAAGTGAGAGCAGAGAAGCAGGAGAAGGCTGTGTTCATATCAGTACTGCTCTATCTTGGGGGAGAGAAGAGAAAACCCCCTGTGGCAACATCCCTAAGAAATTGCCGCTGACAGTATGTACCCTGACCATTGCTGGGAGTCTGAATCCAGTGATGCCATCCGTAGTTATGCATATATAAAATCTGTTCTAAACTCTTCATACCCAGTGTTCTGAACTTTTCCAACAGAACTGGGCATGGGTATAAGGTATCATACATTCAGTTATTACAATGCGAGGTGGTTGTTCAGGTTGATGTGAATGAGCCATATAATCCTGATAATGTCTCTGTCCTTGAGAAGCTGCTGTCAGAACTTTGTTGAACTGCTGCTCCATTTTGGTATCATGTAATGTAGGTGATACTTCCATTAATGTATATTAGAAGGTCTGGAGAAACCTTTAACCACCGGAGATCCCAGCTGTTTCTAGGCCATATGGGATCTGTCACACTATTGTCTTTCAAGGCCTGAGAGAGGTTCTCCTTAAGGTTGCTCCAAATCAGGTTTCACTTTTGCTCTTTTCCTTGAGACTTTGATTTTATTCCATCTCTTTATTGTTCTTCTTATACCTGTACAAGTAAAAGAACAAGGTCTTGCTAGTGGCCAAAGGCACATATGTTTCCTCTGAGTATTGTACTGCCTTATTTTACCCTTTGAAACCAAACTCCTGCCTGATGGAGAATGACCAGAGGTCCCAATGCCAGTAGCAACCCTTTTGATCATGCATATATCTATCCAGCCACACTAACTGAGTGTCTATGTGCCAGGTGCTGGGCTAAGTACTGGGGATACCAAAACCCACTTATCATGGTCTGTCTTCTTGGAGAGCTTATGTCTCCAGGGGGCAAATGTGTATAAATAAATAAATTAATAATATCACAGTTTCTTAATATTCTAAGTACAGTGGAGAGCAGAGCAGGAAGTCACCAACACTGGCGCTGGTGTCGAGGAAGTCTTCTCTTGAGGTGGCATGTGAGATGTGTCTGAGAAATACAAGAATTTACCAGGAACAAGAGGAAAAGGCAGCTCAGGGCAAACTATGGCAGCACAGAAGAGCATGGGGTATTGTGTATTGTTGAATGTGGTTGGAGCTTAGTGGACCTGGCGTGGAATGGGGACAAGTGGTGGAGGATGGGATAGGAATAGGAGCTGGGGACTCATGGCTAGTGGGACTTCTCTTTTTCCTTGAAAATGCAGCCACTTGTAGGAGACCCGTCATAGCAAAAGTTTTTTCATTCCTCTCAAAAGATGGTTCCAATGGCTACTGCTGCTAATGCTGTAAATAAAACTGAGACCATTTTAGAAGTATTGTTGCTTCAGTGAAAATGATTGTAGAAGTGTGTGTCTCCAAAGCCCACTCTTTTCTATGATCATGTACAATACCCATTATCTTTCCTTCTGTGAAAGTTTGTGTGAAGCTAAAATAAGATTTTAGATGTCACAGGACACCCTGGTATACAAAGCCTGCAGAAATATTAGTTCTTATCATTTTTTAAGTGCACATTGGTGTTTGGAAGACAGGAATATCCACTCCCTCCCCACTCTGTACCAACACTGTCCTCCCACTTCTAGATTCCCAGAAGTACCTTGTCAACTGCTGGCCTTTCCAGGAATGGCCTTGCATAGCCTGAAGGACAAGGGAGAAGAGATGACAACTTCATGGCAGTGTGAGCGAATGGCTGTCAGACATTTGGCCTGTAAAAGGTTTCATGGAACTCCTCTCCTTTCTCTATGGCATCTGGAAGATGGTAGAAAATCCCTCCAGTACAAGATCAATCTCCAACTTTTCTTCCTTTTGTTAGAGAATCAGTATATACTAGAACTGAAAGAAATGATAGACTATTACTCTAGTAACCTCATTTCATAGATAAAGAACTGAGACTCGAGGAAGGAAGGTGAATTTCCTTGGTCTTGTGGCGTTTTCGTGACAGAGCTAAGACCAAAAACCATGTTTTCTGACCCCTAGCCCTGTGGCTATTCCCCCAATCCACACTTCCTCTACTGTGTAGGCTTTTTAAACAGGTTTGGCCACTTAACCTATCCAAACACAGTCATTTGCATAGGACTAGCCACTAGAAGAATGTCACTGAGGGAAAGGCATATATAGGTAAATTTAGCCATTCCATTACCCAGGCTTCAGCATGCAAATGCAGGAACTAGACTGCCCAAGGAACAAGAGACAGTTGGATTTAGAAATACACCAGTCATGCTCTTAAGTGATTGATGTAAATAAAGGAGAATAATTAAGTACTAGTTCATTATCTATTTTGTTGGGTAAGAGAATGGTTACTAGAGTCAGACAGCCTGACTTCAATTCTGCCTCTGCTATCTGCAAGTCATTCAGTCTCTGTCATTTTCAACCTTTGGAGAGGTACCTGATCTTTTTGAGCCTTAACTGGTTTATCATGAAATTAATAGATACTGTATATTATAAATATTATAGGAAATAATGTAGGTAAAGCTCCTAGCACACAGTAAATATGCAGAACATGTTAGTTCTTTTCATCATAATGACCATCCATTCTGCTGAACTTGAATTCCTCTCAAAGGTTTTAGGTCATATCTGCCAAAACCAGTACCCCTGAATAATCCCAGGTTGTTACTGTTGATTTCTAGATTTGAGGAACACCTCTTTTCAAAGCTCTACTTTGTGTTCATATAGCCAAGCAAGCTGTTAAGAAAACTAATTATATTTCTGCTTCTAAATCATAGTCACATTCCAATTTTATTTCCTTGAGAAGATATCTTAACTGAAATTGCAGGTTTTCTTTAAGTGTTCAGTTCCCATGACTGATAATCTAGTTCTTTCCCATGAACAAATGAGCACTATTCATAGACAAATAAAAATATAGGACATGGGGACCAGCAATTGGTGTAATGGCTATGTGGCTGAACTCCCATGTAGTCGACTGCGGTTTGAGTCCCAGACCTGGTGCCAGGCACGTGTGCCCCAGATCCCAAGAGGAGAAGGGAGGATAAGGGATTGCAGTATCGCCATACCCCCTGGGGGGGGTTATTTCTCACTTTCTGCCTCCATGTCTCTCTCTGTCTTTCTGGTGAGCGCACATGCCCTATAGCAAAAACCTCTCCCTCGCCCCCCCAAAAAAATTCAGGACATGTTGGTATTAATAACTAGGAAAGTAATGACTCATGTCTTAAAATGCTTTACAACTTTAGAGAATATTTCATGGGTGCACCATCATATTTATTTCTTCCATCAAACTTGGAGAATAAATTTTATTTCACTTTAACATTTGGGAAAGCTGGAAGTCATGAGTTTTCAAGTCAGAGAGACCAGGGATCGAATTACATATTCACTGTTTATTGGCTGTATAATCTTGGGCAATTTGCTAAACCTGTCTGAGACTTGGTTTCTTCATCTACTAAGGAGAAATGGTAATATCTCCTTTGATGGTCCTTATGGTGGAATGAGATAATGTATATACAGTGCTCGACTTCTAGGAGGACCTCGGTAAACAGCAGTGACATTAACTAACACGAGGAGATTCAGATTCAATACCATGGGAAACTATCACAAGGAGAGATAGAGGTTGCATTGGAACCTTATAATGCCAAATCCCATGGAAAACTCAAAAAGATTTTTGATACGTACATTCAAAGAAAGGAAAACTAAGATGAGTGGGCCCATGCTATGTAAAACTAGGTCATGTTAATGACCAAATAATATTTCATTTCCCTTCTTTCCTCCCATTTATTAATTTAACAATACTACAAACTGCTCCATTTGGAGGACAATAGTAAACCAAAGCCAACAGTGTTTCTGCCTCCTTAGAGCTTGCAGTCTAGTGGAGAGTCAATCACAGCATTGCCATTGTAGCAGTTGTTACAAACCATAAGTAAAGGGGGCTTTAAGAATGTATAGTTGGAACTGGATGGGATAGGTGTAGTTGCATAGGAAACATAACTGAACCCACATGAGAAAGACTTGAGGTTCATGTCCTTGGACCACCCCTGAGCTCAATGGTTATGTGCATGCATGCTTGTGTGTGACCTGGGTCAGATGAAACTAGGGCTGGATTGCTGTATGATGTATCTCCCATTGGTGGTACACCCCTCTCTCTTCCATGAACTAAACAAATAAACTTAAAAAAAAAAAGTTCAGGAATATGACCTTGTCAAGGAAACTGAGAAGTACATGAAAAAATGATGCTTACACTGGGTTGATATGCATTAAGACTGTGAAGAAATGTGAGAGAAGGGACCAGCAGGTGGTATGGTGGATAAGGTGCTGGGCTCCCATATGGCCGACTGAAGTTCAAGTTCCAGACCCAACAACTTGAAAATCATACTGGATGCATGTGAATGTGTGCTCAAAATCCCAAGAGGAGAATGCAGAAGAAGGAATTGTGTGGTCATCCCCCTAGGGAGGTGATTTCTCGCTTGCCTTCTCTATGTCTCTCTCTGGTGAGAGCATGTGCTCTATGGCAAATAACTAACAAAAAAGAAGTGTGGGAGGAGTGTTTCAAACAGAAAAAAATAACATCTGCATTTACTCTATGACAGGAAGAAGGTTGTGGTGAAAGAAGGTCAGTGTGGCTGGAGCAAATAAAGAGGGTATGAAAGGATGCTTAAACCATTTTCCAGGAGAAATAGCTTTTTTCAGACCAAATATGGTTGAGACCAAAATGAAACATAGGAGAGTACTTTGACCATCCCACTTGATTTTATGTATTCATGCTAAGCTAGGCATCCCTAACAAAGAAATAAATTTCAGATGTGATCTTGGAGCCTTTGAGAAGATGGTTGAATTGCTACTCATAGATTGGAAATGGCCATATACTATCCTACTTTTCCAAAAGTTTGGTCCCTAAAAAATGTCTTTAATGTTAATGATATAAGAGATCATAGTTTTTATTATTAAGCATGTAATAGTGGCAGAGGATGTCACTAGGAACTAGTCCAGTTCACTATGAGTAAGACATGCTAACCTAGCTCAGGTGGTCGTACCTTTTCTTAAGATTTTTTTTTTCCCTTGGTAACACTCTTCCTGTCTAGATTGTTGACACATGGTCCAAGTGCTAATACTAAATATTTGATGGATACATACATGGATGAGAGGAATTGATAGCCAACACAAAATTCTTGGTTTTCCCAAATAGCCCAACCATTCAATATACTGTTCCTTTTTCTATCTCAGTGAACAGCACTACAGTTCTCTCTGTGGTCAGAACCCAAGTCCAGAAGTCATTACTGTTGTTTTTCCTTCTCTTAAACCTGACATTTAATCCACCCACAAAGTTCTTTCTTCTTTGCTCCAAAATGGACCCTGAGTTAGGCATTCCCATCCTTCTTACTGTTAGTATCCTGGTTCAAAGCACTTCATCTTTTGCTGGATTCATGTGCCAGCCCTTTAAATGGTTTCCTTGTTTCTGTTCCTCCCTCTGATAATCCATTCTCCACACAGCAGCCAGAGTGATAGTTTTAAAATGCACATCAGATCATATTACTGTCCTGTTTAAATTCCTCCAGTGGCTTCCCAGTTAGGGGAAAATATCTGCATTTCTTGCCATGTTCAACAAAGTCCTATGTGATCTCTCTTTGACTTTTATTGCTTACCATGCCCCCACTAATAGCCATCCAACCACAATGACCTTTCTGTTCTTCAAACATTTCCAGTGTATGTAAGTTTTATATGAACTCTGTTCTCTGTTTGTCATGGCTCCTTTCAAAATGTTCACAAGGCTATCTCTTTCTCTTTTTTTCAAATTGCAGCTCAAATATCATCAAAAAAGAGCTTCCTCATTCACTGAGTTAACACTGCCTTCTACTCTACCAGTATTCTGTTTCCTTGTTGCATTTTCTTCTTCATGTTTGACTCTTTCTGAAATTATCTTACTCCTTTGCTTATCTGTTTATCGATGAAATACTTATTAAACATCATTGAATAAATAAATTACTTAGTTAGAATTTTGAGAGCACTCTTGATAGATCAGTTAAATCCACAGAATAAATGTATGATGAGTGCCAAGCATTTTTGAGAAATCTGAGTGTCTTCACAGTCAAAATAGAGATGTTTGGAATGAATAATATGTTCAAAGAGATTCCCAAATGGTGTAGCAACTATCTTAAAGACCATAGATAAAGGACATAATCTCAACTCATTATGGCTTTGTGCTGTTATGACACATGCATGTCCACTTGTTCTTGTCAATATTTTATCAACAATTCAGCTGAAGACATAAAGACTTGTTGGATAAGTTTGTAAATGATAGAAAAGAAAACTATATTTAGTACACTTAATATTTTAATTCAAAAAAGTGAAAGATCAACAGGCTAGAAGGGTGGGCTAAAATTAACAAGGGCATTTTCTTAAATCAGAGATAAATTTATAGTCATATCTTTTTATTTAAAAAAAATACAAGGAAAGAAAACAAGATATAGCTTCTCAATAGTATGTATGTAAACTCAGTAGTGACCTAAACTTCCTAGTGAGTGTTTGGTTCCTAAAGAGTAATACCAAGCCAATGCTTGTTGAATGTTTATTATGTATTGGTCACTTCTAGATATGTGTGTGATAAGTTCTGCTCCAGAGCCTGCACATTTGACCGTGAGTGTGCACAGTCCCCTAGGCCTCGGCTGTGTTAATGCAGTTGTGATGCTCAGATCAAGATCTACCAAAATCCCAGGCCTTGTTAGATAGTATCTGAAGACCTCTGTTTCTTTCTGGGCTTCACATTTATAAAATCTACTGACAACAAAGGTGATAAATGTATAGGAGAGTGACCTGGATGTAAAGTAGTTAGAAACAATTTAAGAGTCTGGGATTATCTAACCTCATGAATTACCTGCGCAGAGTCAAAATATTAGCAGTCATTGAGCTAGATTGTAGTCCCAATCTGTTGGATGCTGGAGCCCCGTCTCAGTGCTGACTTGAAGTGATGACTCAAGAAAAATCACAGAAGATAAGTGCAACCTCAGAGCTTCCTTCTTCCCTTTCTCTCTCTCTCTTTTTTTTTTTTTTTTCTTTTTTTGAAGAGGTTTTTTGCTAGAGGATGCGTGCGCTCACTAGAAAGAGAGAGACAGAAATCTAGAAATCACTCCCCAGGGTGGATGGCCACGCCGCAATCCCTTCTCCATTCTCTTCTTGGGATCTTGGGCATGGATGCACATGTGCCCAGCGTGAGTTTAAGCCACTGGGTCCGGGACTCTATCTGTGGTCGACTACATGGGAGTCCAGTGATGTAGCCATTACATCATCCGCTGGTCCCGTTTCCTCCCTTTCTCTGATATAGCACAAGGAGAAGAGATGTGAGGACATGGCTGTCTGAGAATTAGAACCAGCTGGGCCCCTCTGAAGTTCCTGGAGAAGAATGAGCAAAGTAGGATCCCTTGCAAAGCTGCACACATTTTAATCACGTTGAAAGTTGCGACCTCAAAAAAAAAAAAAAAAGTCACCATTCAATTTTGGATCACTTTTTCCCTTTCTGTGAAAGTTATTACCTTGAGACTTGCTTCTAGATCCCAATTGGATGTCTGACCTCATGCCATTACTATCATCCATTTTGAGGTTATTTAATTCAGTGCTCTTGAAAGTCAGCTGTTCCAATGTGTTTATTGCATGTGACATGCCATAGCTCTTCTTAACTTTTCTTGGCCACACAATTGGTGGGTGGTGACTTTTGCCTCCAACTGGCCCTTTTCTCTACCTCTATGGCTCCTCCACATGCCCTTCACCCCTTTTCTGTGAGTTTTGACTTAGAGATATGCGTGATATTTTCAGTTTCCCAGCACGGGCTAACCTTTCTGAGAATGCACATCAGAGGGTACTGTGGTCAGGCTGGCAGGTCACCGGTGACTAATGGCCTTCTCCAGGGTTTGCTGGCAGACACCCCATTGCCGTGAACCCTATTGATCTCTGAAGTTTGCCTGCTGCTCAGACAGCCTCTGTGGCGTGAAGTGGTGAGTCACGGACCCACCACCCCTGCCACCCATCTGTTCTTGTGGTGAGGTGAATGAAGATGATCTCTTTGTGGTATCATAAAACCTAGAAAGACATTAAAAATTCCGTTAAATTTTCATACCCTTTTAGCTGTTGAAATGTACCATCTATTATGAGATAGAAAAAAACCTTCCTTTTTTTTTTTTCTCCTTCTGCCCTTACTTCAGGGGCCACTTAAGGGACCAGGTAATGATTTTATGGTGTTTATTAGGACTTCTAGTTCTGCTTTCCTCCCCCCATTCTTTTCTACTAAGGACTGTGCATTTGTCTTTAAATTGAAAGTACACACACTGTTAGAAGATTTTTACGATTTTACGATATGAGCTTTTGCAGTGTCATATGTTGTTCTGTATGAGCATCATAGGGTGAGTTCTTTCATTAACTCAGAGCTGTTGGGGGTGGGGAGGCATTTATTTGTACGATGCACTCTGGGTTAATGGAAAGAGCATGAATTTGAGTCCTGACCCTGCTATTTACTAGCTGTCTGACTAGTATGAATCAAGTTACTTAACCTCCAATGCTCCTGTCACCCTGGGAAAGTAATGCCTCTACTTGGTAATCTCAGTGTTCTCATCCAGAGACCCCCTAAATGAAGGCTTCATGGGGAAAATGGTGTTTGATCTAAGTACCAAGGTATTTTCAGTTTCTCCTACTTTTTGTGAATCATTACATGTATTTTCTGTCTCTCACGGGCATCCTCTGGAGTAACTGGCAAGAAGTCCCTCACTCCTTTGCCCTCCTGAGGATTTAAAGCAAATTTAAGTCTCATCTATAATCCATTTGTACACCCCTGGTATAAATATTTTGCCTCATCCCAGTTTATGTTCTCCCTATCTTTGTTTTTATTTCATCTTTAATCCCACTGAATCCATCTTATTTTGCCTACTAGTCATAAGCTACTTGAAATGTTCTCTAAGCTAAGATAATACACAGAAACAAGTCTGGAAGATAGTAGGTATTCAATAGAAACTTGATAAATGAATGAATACATGTTAGAGGAAACATAGGGAAAAAACATGCTTTAGAGGTCAGTTCAAACAAATAGAAGAGGGCAAGATAATGAGTTGGTGTCTCTGAGATATCCAAATAAAAATGTTGAGTAAGCATTTGGTCTGTGCTGAGAAAGTACAAGTAAGGCTGGAAATAGAGATTTGGAAACCATCTGTGTGTAGTTGCTCTTTGAAGCTGTAGATATATGTGAGAGACTTTAGAAGGAGAAAAGGGGATCTGCGAGAAAGCGCTGAGGAATTCCAATACTTTACAGGCCAGGGAGAAGAGAATGTGCCTGCAAAATAGGTTAAAGATTTGTCTGCCCTTTAGGGCAGGGAGATAATAAGGCCAGGAAAATTTAGAATGGAAAGAACAATCTCCAGGGATGCTGAAAGAGGAAGAGAGATGAGTATTGAATGCTGTTTATTTGATAAAGTGATTTGGGAACTTTAGGAAAAGTCACTTTATTCTAATAGTGGGGGCAGAAAATGGGGGTGAGGGGTAAATAAAGATTATGACAGCTACAGCGAACATGTATTAAGCATTTACAAGACACTGTGCTAAGTGCTTCAAATGGATTATCATATTACAGCAATTTGATGGGATTTGTAGTAAGTGTACCTTTCCCCCATTTTACAGAACAGAAAAATTAGGCAGAAAGAAGTTAATCATTCAAAGTCACATAGCTGGGTTCAAGCCAAGACAGATGCCAGTACTCAGAATTGTAGATTCTGAAAGGGGAGTCAGCCTGCATTAAGCTATGTGGTTAGGTGGGAAAGAGAGAAATGGGGGCATTTCCTGGGAGAGGAAAACAGTTGAAATTAGACAGTCTGGAGTCCATTGCTGCTTGATTATCTGAAGATGGAAGAGATATTCTTGAACATGTCCAGTAACTCATGAGAGGTAGAGAGAAGAGAAGATCTGTACTGGACAGATCCAGAAAGGCAGGAAGTACTGGCCTTTGTTAAACCCCTTCTGTTTTCATAGAGGGGAGGAAGAGAAAGACAGGTGCAGATTTTGGGACAGCATAAATATGGCAGTGAGAAGCTGGGGTTCTCTTACTGGGGCTTCTGTTTTCTCTGAAATAGGTGAGATAATGATCTGAGAGACTGATAGAGAAATGGAGAGGACAGAAGTTTGAGAATGGAATAGGTTTCAACAGAGGTGTAGAGAATGGGGGAGCAAGATGAGTAGAGAAAATCTGGAGGATTGCCAAATGGTGCAGAGAACCCTGCTAAGGAGTGGTCATGAATTTATTATGAATTTGCCCTGTGGTGTGATTTTCTCCTACAGAGCTTAACATTTTGGTTGCTAGCACAGAAGAAAGGGGTTGTTTTTTGTTTTGTTTTGTTTTGTTAATCTTAGTGACTAGTAGCACTTTCCAGTCTGTTCTGCAAACCCCTAACACCACCCTCTCTTTAATCCCCATGTCTAATCAGTTACAAAGTCTGTCAGTTTCATGCTCCAAATATCTCTGTACCATGAACTCGCTCATTCTTTTAAGTGCTACCAAGTCTGCTCTTACCTGGACTATACAACAGACTTCTAACATTTCTCACTGAATGGAAACAAATTCAGTCCATTCTGCATACTGATGTCAGCATGAACTTATTATAATGAAAATATAATCCTGTGACCACCTGGCATAAGGATAAAACTGATAAAAGGATAATGGAAACCCTACCATGGCCTTGCCTTCCGGCACTGTTTTCTCTTTAGATCTTGTCCTCTAGTCAAAGCCCTTCTTTTTTTTTTAGAGGTTTTTTTTGTTTGTTTTTGATTGTTTGTTTGTTTTTGCTATAGGGCGTATGCACTTGCCAGACAGAGAGAGAAAAAGAGATAGAAAGAGAGAAATCACCTCCCGGGGGGATGGCCGCAATCCCTTCTCCTCCATTCTCCTCTCGGGATCTTGGGCACACACGCACATGCGCCCGGTATGAGTTTAAGCCACCAGGTCCAGGACGCGAACCACTGTCAAGTACGTGGGAGTCCAGCGACATAGCCATTATGCTAACTGCTGGTCCCAAAGCCCTTCTTTCAGGTCTAACACATAACACATAATACTCTTGTCCTCAACACAGCAGTGCTCTTACTGTTTTCTTGTCTAGGTTTTGTTATCAAGTCCATGTTCTTGACAGAAAGACAAGGACAGAGGACAAGAATTGGCCAAAATTTGATTACATGAATACTGCTGTCTTTTAGGAAAGCTGGAAAAAGACTAAATTTTTTACTGATTACATTGTAGCCTCCAATAAAATGAGTTGTGAGGTTAAAGAAGTGGGAGGATGGGGACTAGGTAGACAACTTGGAGTCTCTGTCATTTTATAAAATGGTGTTTTCCATATGAAGAGTTGACTGAGTTGCTGAAAGAAGTAACAGGACAAAGTTTCAGAGCTGAGTATGCAGTGTAGAAAGAAGTTGATAGGATATAGTTTCTGAGGCAAGGAAAAGAGATGGATGAACCTGGAGAAGTTGGCAGGGATGGAAAAGTCATAATGCCCTTCTATGCCAAACTGAGGAGCTTAATGTTTGTATGTTTATCGTCTCTACATACTTTCTGGGTTTTTGTGCCCAGCTGATGTCAAAAAACATGGTCTACTAGGTATGAAAAAAAATTTTAGAGGTTTTTTTTTCCTTTTTTTTTTTGCTCTACTTTCAGATGTTTTATTATATCTACATATACATACCTACACTTGTATACACACATGTAAAATTTATAAATGTGAAAGAAAATGTATATAACTCATGAATGGATACATGTTGGAAATTCATGCTGAAGACTTTCTGATTAGAGGCATGTACCATCAAAATGTTTAAAACCATTGTACTGGATGTCAGAGAACTGTTGAAGGATTAAAAACAAGGAAATGACATGGTCCAACTTGCCTTGTTTTTCTATAAATATGAGAGGCCTTTACATATTTTATTATAATTTTGAATGCTAGTCATTGGAAATGAACATAAGGAAGCCAGGAAGATTAATTAGGGCCAGTCTCCATTATTATGTTAGAGGTGGGGCACCAAGCCAAGCCTCATCTCCTAATGGTACTTTGGGTATTTTCCCTGGACAGTGCTTCCTTTCTTCCTACAAGTTTATCCTTTTACTTTTTATTTATTATTTTTTTAGCAAGTCCTCTCTTCATTAGAACCATGGGCAGGTGGGAGCCAAGAAGGAGGACAAATACACATTTCTAATAAATATGGAAACCAAGAAAACAGTTTTTTTCAAAGTGTATCACTTATTTAGCTTGTTTAGCTATCAACCTGGTGGTACTCTCCAGGCCCAAATTCCCACAGGCTCAATTTTCATGATGCCAAAACAATCATCAGTTCAGTTCAGACACTGCATTATACGGTATCAGTACTTTGGACATGATATTTGCAAAGCTAGCCGGAAGAGATGGAGCCAAGCAAGTTTTGGATTTGGTATGATAGACTTTCCAAGCGGTACACTTGTATTACTTTGTCTCAGTCTTCTGTGTATGAGTGAACACATGTTTGCCCATGGGGACATGTGTGTATTTGGATCTATTTCACAAAGAGTATCTTGTAAAAACTGATTGGAAAAAATATCTGATTTATAGAATCCTGTTTCCTGATGTTGTGAATACTAGTTCACATCTTTGCTAACTAACTACGTTCCTGGCCAGAGTAATTGATTTATTTCCCCATGCCATCATCAGCCCAGCTGTGCATGTGTAGGAAGAACAGGGACACTCTGATAACCAGATGGTGAACATGATCTGTGCTGTCATAGGTATACTGAACTATGCAGAGAATTCAGTTTTATGGGGTACAGACCAAGGGTTATACGTCTCCAAACGAATGTGTTTCTTGGTTGATGATCATGTTTACTAAGATCCTTTTATCTCCAGCTGAGTCCTGTTTTAATGGCTTGGGTCACACTGGAATAATTTTAGAAACCAACCAGCCTGATGTTAGAACCTCCTGTGAACTCTCCAGACACAATTCTTTTTTTTTTTTTTTTTTTTCAAGCTTTT
>NW_006159930.1:1925336-1950591 GCF_000334495.1 Tupaia belangeri chinensis
TTTTTTTTTTTTTTTTTAAAGAGATTTTTTGTTATAGGGCGCGTGCACTCGCCAGAAAGACAGAGAGAGACAGAGAGACAGAAAGCAAGAAATCACCCCCCAGGGGGGATGGCCATGCCGCAATCCCCTCTCCTCCATTCTCCTTTCGGGATCTTGAGCACGCACGCACACAAGCCCAGAGTGAGTTTAAGCTACCGAGTCCAGGACTCGAACCGCAGTCGGCCACATGGGAGTTCAGCAACACAGCCAGTACACTAACTGGTGGTCCCTCCAGACACAATTCTGAAGTGAAGCTTGTAGCCTTATGGTAGCAAACGCTAACCATGAGCACAATTATGTGACTCAGACATATATTTTCATATTTGAGAAAATTCTTGCTCCTGCAAAAATGACCACTGAATTTAAGAGGCTGTATATATACACACCCACACACATATATACACCCAATCTAATATATGGATATGGGGGAATGTATATACATATATTAGATCGTCAGGAAAATCATGACACATTTTTCTATCCAAAAGTATAATGACTTTTCTGACCACCCAATGTATATTAGTGGTGCATGCCATTAATTAAAAAGTTGTTAGCATGAATTACCAATGTGTCTATTCATTCTTTGTGAATTATATACATTTACTGTTGTGTTTATAAATTTCACATGTGTGTATACAGGTGTAGGTATATAGGTGTGTGGGTATAATGAACCACCTAAAAGAAAGAGTAAGAAAGAATAAAATGAAAAAAAGACTCTAGAATTTTTCTTCATATCTAGTAGACCATGTTGTTTGACATCAGCTGGGGTACAAAACCACGCACATATTCACATACGTATGCATATGGTTTCAAAAGTTTCTGGGTGTAAGAATTTTGACTCTTATTTCCCAAAGAGAACTATAGTTGTCTATGTCTCTGACTGTGTATATATGTATAGCAGTCTCCCCTTATCCAGTTTCACTTTCTCCTGTTTCAGCTATTCAAAATATAGCATAGGAAGATATTTTGAAAGAGACAGAGGAATCACATTCACTTCTATACAGAGTATTGTTAAATTTTATTATTTATTGTTGTTACTCTCTTGCTGTGCCTAATTTGTAAGTTGAACTTTGTTGTAGGTATGGTTATAGGTATAGGAAAAAAAAGTATAGTAAATATAGGGTTCAGAACTCTCTACAGTTTCAGGTACCCACTGTGAGTCTTGGAATATATCACCTACGGATAAAGGAGCGTCTCCAAATTCTGTGTCTATTTACATCTACTATATTCTATATCTGTTATAGATGGTATTCCTTGATTATTATAAACACTATGAAATGGTAACTTACTCTTCCCATTTCACAAGTAAGGAAACTGAAGCTCAAAGAGGTGGAATATTGTCATAGAGCTAAGATGCAGTATATTCACCATCTTTTGATTATCTAGCTTCTATAAAATTAATTCCTTTTTTTTTGGGGGGGGAGAGGTTTTTGCTATAGGGCGTGTGCGCTTGCCAGACAGACAGAGAGAGACATAGAGACAGAAAGCGAGAAATCACCCCCCAGGGGGGATGGTCACACCACAATCCCTTTTCCTCCATTCTCCTTTCAGGATCTTGGGCACACATGCACATGCGCCCGGCGTGAGTTTTAAGCCACTGGGTCCGGGACTCGAACCGCGGTCGACTACGTGGGAGTCCAGCAACATAGCCATTATGCTAACTGCTGGTTCCCAAAATTAATTCTTGAAAAACAAACTTAACTGGCTTTCCATTTCTGGGCCTCCATTTTCTCCTCTGTAAACTGAGGTGATTGAACTGTTATCAGTGGTTCTCTAAGTGGAGCATATATCAGAACCACCTGGAGGGCTTCTTGAAACACTGATTGCTGGGTCCTACCTGGAGTTTTTAAATCCCAACTCTGGAGAGCAGCTGAGAACTGGTGTTTCCAAGTTTCCAAGTCATAATCTTCGGCCAGACTTTGAAATCCACAAGGGTAAAAACCATATCTCAAGTTTCTTCCAACTGTTACAAACCTGAGGGCCAATGACATGGCTCACCTTTTTTTTTACTCTTTTATTATTATTATTATTTTTACATTCAATCACTGTATATCATTACTTCATAGTAGATGAATTATCCCAGCATGAATATAGTATATTTGTCCAAATATATTACCATATACATCATCATCAACAGGTTATTTTCCATGTTCATGCTGGGAAAATTCATTTTACAAGCTGTGTTGATATATAGTGATTAAATGTGTAAAATAAATTTTTAAAATGAAATAAAATAGTAAAGTTTCAAAAAATAATTTATTTTACATTCTCATTATATTGTATTGAATATAGATGTTTTTAATTTACTCTCTTTACTTGGTTAGATAGTCCTCACATTCCTCTCTTTGTAAATGGCTCACTTTTTAGTCTCCTGCATTGATGGGTGATCAAGGTACTGTTACTTCGTTGAGTGACTTCTCAGCTACTTCATTAAGTTTCATAGTTATTCAGGAAAATTCTCAACATGAATGGAGGAAAGTTTTTCATAGGGTTGATGTTGACTCATCTGGCTTACTTATTCTTTCATGTCTTAATTCACTCATTTGTTCAACATATTTATTAAGTATACCATGTACAAGGCATTATGGTGCTAGATATTAGAGACACAGTAGGATTAGGACACACCAGGTCCCTGCCTGTGAAGTACCTGTGGACTCACAGAGTGAGAGGAAATAAATTAAGGCAAAAAAATAAGAGAGGCAAGATATTTATGGGACACAAAAATGGATTGTTTTCTATTGATGATAACATGTACAGTATCCTCAACTGGACGGGTGTGAGGTATATTCATGCTGGGTAAGTTCACTTTTACAAGCTCAGTAATATATTGTGATTAAATGTGTAAAATAAAATAAATAAAAATACTCAGAGATGTTAATATTTGGGAGAGTAAGACTGTATGTCTGAATTTTTTACTATTATTTGCCTATTGGAATGATAAAATACTTTCTTATTGAAAAAAAAGAAAAACAGATGATTAATTTGTTTTCCTTACTAAAAAAAAAAAAAAAAAAAAAAAAAAAAGTTAAGGGGGACCTATGAGAAGAAAATGCTCTCCACTGGGTTTGTGATTTTAACTTCAAGCATTAATCAAAATTTATGTTTTTCTTTCTTTCTTTAAGTTTATTTATTTCTTCCATGAGAGAGAGAGAGAGACAGCACCGCTCACAGGGTCCTGAAGCCATAATCTACCCCTGGCTTCAGCCCCTGGATCACGGGCTCAGTCAGGCTTAGTGTACTCAGGGAGGTTCTCTAGACATGAACCTGGTACCTTCCCTTGCAGATCAGACTTGCAGGGTCTTCCTTCTTATTGCTGATCGACTGTTGGACCTAAATGAACTGATTTTTCTACTGTGGTCTTAGATTATATTGTCTCTTCTTTGTAACTGGTTTGATTTTTATTCTCTGCTTTCTGAGGTATGTACTTACTCTGCCAGCTCAGTAAGTGGCATTTTCATTTCATTTGGCCAATCTGAACATTGCCTTCCTGTCCTGGATGAAACCTTAGCTTTGTTCAAAATTTGCATTTGCATTTTTAACAGATAGTGACAGTTTAAATCAACAGGAAGAGGAAAAGCTTTTGTCTAAAGCAATTTCTTCACTATTATTCTGACTTCAATGAAATTGGAAGTCCTACAGAGGTGAATTAAAAGAGGCATCTCCACTTTTACCCCACCTACAGTAATTTAGCTTCTTAAGGAATAAAGGATGAAAGATCCGGGCCTCTTGAAGGGAGGATGTCTACTCTAAGAAGAGCAGGAAAGGAAAGTGTGTACTGGTAACAGTGGTCTTTGGCTAGTGTGTATTATGTGTCAGGGATGGTTGTAAAGCATTTTACATGAATTATCAGATAAATGTCATAGCAACCAATGAGATACAGGTATTGTTATTATCTCTGTTTTACAAATATGGAAGTGAAGTGCTTACAGAGAATAAATAACTGGCCCACAGTCTCATGGTTATTGATGAAGGGGCAGAGATTCAAAACAGGCCCATTTGATTCCAAAGACACTTGCTTTTTTACCAGTAAATTATACCTCCTAGTCATTTCAGTCTATGCATTTTTCATAGGGTTGATGCTGACTCATTTGGCTTACTGGTTTTCTGACTCATCTCACTGAACAGGGCCAGAGCTGATGTATCCTCTGCACTCTCCCTTCATTCCTCTCTCTTGCTCCATTTTTAGTGTGGTCAACCTAGTCCATCATCATCTTCCTTTCCAAGGTCCTTAAAGGAATACTTTCTAGTGTACCATTTCTGCAATACAGTAGAAATCTGGTAAGCTTGCCAGGAAGTAAAACATTTATCCCAAACTACGATGTTTATTTGAAAGGGACTTTCAATCATAGATTTGACTTTTTTATGAGTCCCATTATATATTCTTGTGATTGGAAAAATGCATCTGTAAATAATGCCTCTTAAAAGAGTCACTGTTGCCTGCATTATTTTAAAAGATTTGGTAATAAAAAGCACTTAAGTTATTGATAATCTATAATTAAAATGAAGTAAATGGTATGCATTTTCAAATAAAATTTGCCATGATAGTGATGAGAATATGGACTTTTTATTTTTTTTTGGTAGGTCAAAGATGTATAAAAGCATAGGTTATCCATCACAAAGAAATATGTAAACACATTTTTCTGGGGGTTCACTTTTCCTCTTTTTTTTGACACAACATTCTACTTTTCAAAAGAAAGAGTTAGTGGTTTTATTTTTTTTCAGCTCATTAAAGTGGTTCAAAAGTCCTGGCTAGCAAACACCTTTTTAAAAAATCAATTTTTCAATAATTTAGAGTGAATCAGAACCATACAGTTAGATTTCCCTTAAGGGGGATATGCTTTCAAAATAATTAAAGTAGAAGCACCATTATAGATCTTGAGAAAATGTGCTTGGAAAATGTCCTTTGATTTGTTATGAACACCAATACTGTGATCAAATGGGACCAACTGAAATCAACTTCCCAACTTTGTTACTAGCTAGCGGAATGTGAGAATGCTAAATGCTAATCTAATCTTCACTTGTTTTTATTTTTTATTTTCCTTTATATTTTCGCTATAGGGCACATGCACTCACTGGAGAGAGACAGAAACAGAGAAAGATGAAAAGTGAGAAATCCCCTCCTCTCCAGGGGGATTGGCCACACCACAATCCCTTCTTCTCTATTTTCCTCATGCACGTGCATGCAGCATGGTTTTATTTTTAAGCTGCCAGATCCAGGAGTAGACCTGCAGAGTCCACCATGTGGAATCCAGTACCTTAACCACCACACTACCTGATGGCCCTAATCTTCACTCTTATTCCTTTTGTTAACAAAATTCAGACTTTCAGTCGAACATAGTGCTTTTTATAGACTATATTTCCCCTTTCCTTATAGCTAAATATGTTACCTAAGTTTTGGCGAATGAGATGTAAGCAGAAATGTTCTGTGAGATACCTGAGAAGTCTTTTGTAAAGGGAAGGAGCAGTGGGGCTAACAGGTAGTAGTGGTTGTGGCGCTGGTCTCCCACATGATAATCGTGATTTGAGTCCCAGACTCAGTGGCTTGACAGTCACACTAGGTGTATGTGCATGTGTGCCCAAAATCCCAAGAGGAGGATAAGGCAGAAGAGACGGTGGTATGACCACACCCCTTGGGGAGTGATTTCTCACTTTCTCTCTCTGTTTCTCTTTGTCTGTGGCAAGTGCATATACCCTATAGCAAAAATCTCTCTAAAAAGAAGAAAAGAAAATAAAAAAGAAGAAAGAAAAAAGAGAAGGGGCAATGTCTATCTTATTTCCCTTCTGTGGGCCTTAATCAGATATGATTGCTGGAGTTGTAGCAACCATTTTGGATTAGGAAGACAAGGGTTATACCCAAAGCATTTGCAGAGCAGTGAACTTATCCAGAGTTTTCATACCACCCTTAGATTCACTGTCTCTGGATTTCCTTCCCATGAGCAGGAAATTTATTTATTTATTTGATTTTTTAAGCAACTATTTGTGGATTTATAGCTACATTTAATCATAAATAATAAAATTGTGATTGAAATGATGATTAGTCAGATTTGGAGAAAGAGCAAGTAAATTAACACAGCTAGTTAGCTATTATCAAATACCTACTTACTATGTGCTGCCTTTATTTGTAATAGCTCAGATGATTCACTCAAGTCTTCTAAGAGACTGTTATCTCAACTTTATAGATCATGAAGCAGAAGTATAAAAAGGTGAAGTGATTTTTCTTTTTCTTTTTTGAGAGGTTTTCGCTATAGGGCGTGTGCGCTCGCCAGACAGAGAGAGACATAGAGACAGAAAGCGAGAAATCACCCCCCAGGGGGGATGGTCACGCCACAATCCCTTCTCCTCCATTCTCCTCTCGGGATCTTGGGCATGCACACACACAGGCCCGGCGTGAGTTTTAAGCCACCGGGTCCAGGACGCAAACTGCGTTCGACTATGTGGGAGTCCAGTGACACAGCCATTACGCTAACTGCTGGTTCCCCAGGTGAAGTGATTTTTCCAGGGACAAGTTGCATAGGCAACCCAACAGTTGAAACAATCTTGCTATTAGAACCTTCTCTAAATCACAGTGGGGAAGTGACTTAAGAAGATGCTAAAAATAACTAGAAACTGGACTGTAGTCCTAGATCTTCCCTATATAGGAGACCTATCCCCTAGACTTGTTGCTAATTATGTGAGTGACCTCTGGCACATCATTTAATTCCCCTGTAGCTCAGATTTCTCACCTTACCATTGCTTGTTATCCACTCAAGCCTGGCACTGTGCCAGGCACACAAATATGGTAGTGACAGCACTGCCCAGAAGGAGCCCACAGATTGGTCAAAGACACATGGCCTAGACACTTAAGAAAAGCCAAGGAATAGCAAAAAGAATAGACGACAATGATTTTACTATGTCCAGCACAGTCCTTTCTGCTTGATAAACAGTTGGCTGCTGATGACTATATCTGGAACTCGAGTGACAATACATGATTAAGCACTCTGTGAGCAGGTAGAAGTAAATGTGAATTTAAAAAATAGGAGACTTTGGGGTCCCAAGAATTCAGAGAAACTAAGTAAGTGGTTTAGTTTATGTTGATTGAGTAAATGAAGGAGTCTTGTGGATCTGGAAGATTTGGGTAAGTGGTAGCAATTTTAGGCTGCTCTCTTTGTTCTTTCTGTGCCACAGCTTTAGTTACTTTGTCACATTCCATGCTCCCCTGCCACAAGTACCTGTACTAGTCCTGTGCTCCTTAAGGACACGGATGCAGTCTGCGAAATGTGTTGTTAGGTGATATTGTCATTGTGCACAAATTATACAATGTACAGACCTAATGGTATAGACCAGGGGTCTCCAACTGGGCTGCGCAGCAGGAGATGAGTGGCAGGCATTTGAGCAAAGCTTCATCTGTATTTGCAGCCACTCACCACTGCACTAGTTACCACCTGAGGTCCTCCTCCTTTCAGATCAGTGGCAGCATTAGATTATCATAGGAGCTCCCAGGTGGGACCATTTAGTTGTAGGAAAGCAAGTTCAGGGCTCCCACTCACTCTGCATTATGGTGAGTTATGTAATTACTCAGTAATTGGAAAAATCATGACATTTTAGAAAAATTATCATGAAATTGATCCCTCATACCAAAAAGACCAGGGACCAAAACATTGCTACATGCTGCATGACCCTGTTCTGCTCTCTGCTGGCTGCACTCTCCAGGCCTCTCTTCCTAGCTCAGTTCTAATCCTTCCAGTCTAAGATAAAATAACCTTGTACGTGGAGGCTGTCCTGAATAGACCTGATCACACTTACATGGTGGAATCCCATCTAAAGGGAGGATTCAGTTCTAAAGTCAGTATATATTGTGAGAATTACATCAGCCGGAATTATCCTTGAAAATCTCTTAGGGGGCCAACTCCACCATGGAAAGTTGACAAATTGTCTCCACTAAATTCAACACAGATGATCATCCTAGTATATATTTTTTAAAATTTGAGATAGCTGGCCTATTTTAGAGTCTACATAATATGAACAAATATAGCTAAGCAGGTTGTGCATCCCCAGGGTTTCATGTACATAGACCATGATATGGGTGGTGCCCCCGAGGTTGTTCAGTGCATGCAGAACTCTACACAGCAAGCCTGTTAGGAACATATCTAGTGAAAGGAGTTCATCTCACTAGAGAAAATAGAAACAAATCAACTCAGGCAAGAGCTGATTTACATCCCATTCTTGGTCTCGGCTCTCTGAGAAGGATGGTGAGATAAATGATATGCATTATTTATATTGGTTAATTTTTCTCTTCATCTCCTTCATTTGCTTCCTGAATCCTGTGGACAGTTGAATACAAACCACAAATCTTCACTTCCTATTATAACACTCCTCATGTTTGAATTTTTCACGGATTGTTTGCAATAATGAGTTCTTGCCAGGTGATCCATTCCATGAAGGCAAGGGTAGGTCTATCTCCTCACCTGCTGTGGCCCTCCACTTGTGCAGTACTTGGCACACTTTCTGAGCAAATGTATTTCACATTGTTGTGATTTCCTGTTGCCCATCTTCAGGAAGATCCCATAAACTACTTTCTCACTTACTCAGCACTGAGATCTGTAAGTACTAAGGCCCTCTGTTAAGCCTAGGGTGGAGATAAAACCAGCCTAGGCTGGTGCTTCTCTGATGCTACAAAACCCCTAAACACATCATTATCCAGAGATACTTGGTATATCTGGGACCAGAGAAGCTTTGGATACCTCTGCTCTTCTCCTCTTTCCAACTGCCACCCTTCCCACCTCCCCAGCCTGACCTTGAGGCTCTTTACTAGTGAACTTTACCAGAATATGATCCTGAATGTATGTCAGTGTTAGTTTCTGCAAAGGCAGTCTGGTAACTTCTCCTTTTAAAATTTTTCTTTTACTTTCATTAGAATCTAAAAATAAAAATAACTAAAGAAAATTCAGAGAGTATGAAAGGAGAAGAACACTCTTACTACTCTGATACTCCCAAACACTTTCAGTTCACTTTGCCTTTTTTCTGTGCCATTTATTACAGTTGGATCCTACTTTATATGTTGGTTTGTAGCCTGCAGTTTTAAAATTTAAGTAAGATTACTACATATTCATATTTCCATTTTTTATTATGTTATTTTAAAACATAATTTTGGTAGCCACATGATATGTCATCAAATAATCTTATAATATTTTTAAGCTTTCTGTCAGTATTGGACACTCAAATGTCTTTAGTTGTTTCCTCTAGTATATAACTATTATGATACAAATACACATAAAATCATTGCAAAGAAGTCCTTTGTATATCTTTATTTTCTTAATCTTACTGATTGCTAGAACTTGAATTACCAATACAAAATACAAACTCTTTAAAATAGTTTCTTTCAGACTATACCTAATGCATATTGAGTATAGAATATTTGAAAAACATAGAGAAGTTTTTTGGTTTTTTCTTTTTTTTTTTTTTTGAGGGGTTTTTGCTATAGAGCACGTGCGCTCGCCAGAAAGACAGAGAGAGACAAAGAGACAGAAAGCAAGAAATCACCCCCCAGAGGGGATGGTCACGCCGCAATCCCTTCTCCTCCATTCTCCTCCTGGGATCTTGGGCATGCACGCACACGCACCCGGTGTGAGTTTAAGCCACCGGGGCCAGGACTAGAACCGCAGTCGACTACATGGGAGTCCAGTGACCATAGCCATTATGCTAACTGCTGGTCCCAAACAGAGAAGTATTTTATCAAACATTCAGCTCCAAGATGGAGATGGCCACATTTTGGTATATTTTAGATCTATCTTTTTAATTGATATGTGTGTACAAACAATGCAGAGATACTTCAAAAATTCATGGAAAATGGATTTAGAGTGCTAATTTATTTTGGTTCAAAACATTTTGAAGTCGGGAACCAGCAGTTAGCATAATGGCTATGTCGCTGGACTCCCACGTAGTCGACCGTGGTTCGCATCCCAGACCTGGTGGCTTGAAAATCACGCCGGGCGCATGTGCATGGGTGCCCAAGATCCCGAGAGGAGAATGGAGGAGAAGGGATTGCGGCGTGACCATCCCCTCTGGGGGGTGATTTCTTGCTTTCTGTCTCTATGTCTCTCTCTGTCTGTCTGGCGAGCACACACGCCCTATAGCGAAAACTTCTCCAAAAAAAAGGAAATTAAAAAAAAACATTTTGAAATCCATGTGGTCACTTCATAATATACATTTTCTATCAACGTTTTGTAGATCTCTTGTATATGTACTAGATGTATATAAAATAAAATTTATAATATACTCTATATGTTAAACATATATGGTTATTTTACATAATTGAAATAGTTTATGTGTATATCATTAAAACTTTACATGATGTTTAATTCATTGCATAATAAAATGCTTTCACATTCTTTAATTCGTTCTACTTTTTCTGAATTTGTATTTTTATTTTTTATATTTCTATTTTCTATTTCTAATTATTTCTACAAAAATTAAGGATTGTTGTGTTTTTATATAAGGTTTTGTCACCTTTCCTGTTTTTTTTTTAGTACAGATCCAAATAATAGATTTATTAATTCAAAAGGTAAAAATATTTTTCAGTCTCTTGATGAATATTATCTAATTGCTTTTGAAAAAGATTATGCCAAATTGCATTTTCCAACAGTCTTTAGGATTATAAAGCAATAGAAAAATAGCATGTCATTTATGTTTTAATTTCTATTTCATTTATTGTTAGTGTGGCTGAACTTTTTCACATGTTATTATTCATGAGCAGTTTCTTTTTTTTTTTGAGAGAGAGATTTTTGTTATAGGGTGTGTGTGTGCTCTCCAGAGAGACAGAAAACAAGAAATAACACCCCCCCCCGCAGGGGGATGGCCATGCTGCAATCCCTTCTCCTTCATGCTCCTCTTGGGATATTGGGCATGCACACACTTGCGCCCAGAATGAGTTTTTTAAGCTACTGGGTCCAGGACTTGAACCGCGGTTGATTGCGTGGGAGTACTGCAACATTATGGTTATGCCATCCACTGGTCCCGATAAGTAGTTTCTTTTGTAAATTGGCTATATCTTTTAAAGTTTAAGAATATTTACAAGTTCTTGCCACATTTAGAAATCTATTTTAAATGACGTTATTGTGATGTGAAGAAAGATGCAGGAAATGCAGTCCTGTAAAATTTGAATATGGGAATTTTCTGATTCACTCTTTCATATTGAGCCACAAGATTCATCTCCAAAAACTTCAGAATCTTTGTGTCCACTTTCTGTCTTGTAAAATTATAATGGACACTTACTTGTCCTTATTAAAGTCAAGGAATTAGGCTCTGTCACCTGCTGAGATCTCATCCTCCCAGTTCTGGAATTCTAGAAAAGAATGACAATAGGTTTAGGAAGATAAAGATAAATATCAAACCTCAGTTGTTTGGGAGCCAGTTGCCAGATTAGCTTCCACATTTGTGCCTATGACTTTGACAGTTACTGTAGTACATTTACTTGTGTTATTATTTAGTCTTTCAAGGCTAATAGTCTCATCAAAAGAACATACATCATTATAATCTGTTTCCTCCACCTCCTCCAAATTTCCATTTCATTTCCTTCCTTCCTCCCTTCCTTTTTAACTTTGTTTATTTATTTTGTCTCAGAGAGACAGAGAGAGAGATAAACAGGTGCGTCTAACATGCTATGATCCACTCCCCAGCCTCAGCCAGTCCAGATCACAGATGTGCAAGCATATGCCTGGTGTGTATAGGGAGATCTCAGGACTCAAATCTGGGTCTTTCCCATGTAGGTTCAGCATTACAGGGTGTTAAGTTGTCACTGTGCCATTACATGCCCTCTTAGACATTTCTATTAACTTTTTTTTTTTTTTTTAGGGAGAGGTTTTTTTTTGTTTTGTTTTGTTTTGTTTTTTTTTTTGCTATTGGGCATGTGCTCACTGGAGAGGCAGAAAGAAAGTGAGAAATCACCCACCCAGGGATAATTGCCATGCTAAAATCCTTTCTCCTTTATTCTTGTTTCAATAATTTTGGCATACTTGCACACACTCCTGGCGTGAGTTTCAAGCTGCCAGGTCCAGGACTCAAACTACCAATGGCTATATGGGAGTCTAATGCCTAACCACTATGCCACTTGCTGCCCCCCCCCATTAACTTTTTAATCTGCTTACTTTTGGGTTTCTGTCCACGATCAGGCGATCTTCGGAGGATCAGGTGATCTTTGTTCATACTTGAGAATAGAGTTCTAAAAAGCAGGTTGAAAACTATACACATGTCCAGGACTTATCAATACTAGTCCTCACTGTAGAGTGATCTGAATGGCTTGTTAGGTAGGGGACTCCTGTACCAGAGTTTTTGAGTCTCTTTTGTTTAAGTAGAATCACAGAAAAAAAAAAAAAAAGAATGCAAAACATCTTTCACTGCTAATTGCAGGAATATAAGCTTGACTACTAGAGTTCAAGAAGCCAAAATAGAGAAGAGACTGGATGACTCCGTATTTGTTATAAAAACTTTTACTAAATCTTCCTTTTTTTTTTAACTTTAAGTTTTTGTCTCTCAACTGCCTTGTATCTGTTATCTACCCACCTTTTGCATCTGTCTTTCTAGGGAATAAGTTTGAGATCTGATGAAAGGAGAATCATACCACTGTCAAGTCAGTGTTGAGTCTTCTTACTAAACAGGCTTTCAACCTGTCCTCCTTGTTTCAGTCCCTCTTTATTCTCGCTTTTAGATATATCATATGCCATTAAATTTCTAGGCTTTTTGAGTTTCTGCAGAACAAATTGAGGCTCAGGCTGCTTTGCATTGCTAAATTGGTTATCATTCATTGTTTTGCTTTGTAACTTCCAAAATCTTGTTGGTGCTATTACTTTTTTTCCTTGCTTTTGGCTTGATGGGTTTGAATTTTTGAAAAGAAATACCCCATCCACTTCATATACATTAGGATGGCAACTAATAAAATAAATAAATAAAAACTAGACAGTTGCAAGTGTGGGTGAGTATGTGGAGAAATCTCACACACTGCTGTTGAGAATGTAAAATGGTGTGGCTCCTATAGAGTATAGTATGGTGGTTCCTCAAGAAGGTAAAAATATAACTACCATATGATTTATCAGCACACTTTTGGGTATGTACCCAAAATAATTGAACTCAGAGACTCAAAGGGATATTTGTATACTCATGTTTGTAGCAGCGTTATTCACAATAGCCAAAAGGTAGATAACAACCCAAGTGTCTACAAACAGTAAAATGGATTAGAAAAAAAAAAAATGTAGTAGACACATATAGTAGAAGTTCAACCTTGGGGCCAGCAGTTGGCATGATGGTTAAAGGTGCTGGATTCCCACATAGCTGACAACAGTTCCAGTCCCAGACCTGGCAGGTTGCTTTCTCAACCTTCCCTTTCTCTCTCACTCTCTTTCTCTCTGGTCAAAATAATGACAACAAATGGAATTAAATAAGTAATTCTTCAAAGGAAAAAAAAAAAGAATAGTATTCAGTCTTAGGAAGGAAATTTTGACACATGCTATATAACATACTTGAACCTTGAGGACATTATGTTAAGTGAAATATGCCAGCCACAAAAGGAAAATCCTGTATGATTCCAATTGTACAGAAAGAGGAATGGTGGTTGCCTGGGACTGGGGGAAAGGGAAAACAGAGTGTTAATGTTTAATAGGTATGAAGTTGTGGTTTTACAGCATGAAAAGTGTTCCAAGGATGAATGGTGGTGATGGTTGCACAACAATGAAATGTACTTAAGAGCACTGAAAAGTGGTTCAGATGCTAAATTTTGTTATTTCTAATCTTACCAAAAGTAAAACATTTTTAAAAGAAAGAAATAACTACCCTTGACTTTTGTTTCATTCTTCTCTTGGGGGAGAGAGACTGATGTGCTCAATCTGTTACATAAAATGTAAAATGTATTTTATTTCTTATTTTACAGATAATGAAATTGGGTGTTCTCCCCCCTACCCCCACTTTGGTTTGGATTGTGTGTGTGTGTGTGTGTGTGTGTGTGTGTGTGTGTGTGTGAGTTTTTTTTTTTAATATTTATGTATTTAAGTTCATTTGTTGTTATTTTTTTTAACTTGACCAGACAGAGACACAGACAGAAAGAAAGGGAAAGTCAGAAAACAAGCCCCTAGGTCTGGGACTCAAACTACTGTCAGCCAGGTGAAAATCCAACACTTTTAACCATCATGCCACCTGCCAGTCCCAGCTAGCTAGGATTTAATCCAATTGTGGGAAGAAGGATGGAGCTCTTAGCTGCTGTGATACATAGATTAATTCAATTCATTCTCTGAATAACAAGCAAGTATTCATCAAAGCATCTTCTTCATTCTGGCATCCTTGAAGGTAGGAAGGAGCAAAACAGTTAAGGTTGTGTTACATTACTAGGTGAGGTAAGAATACCAGACAGTAAGCAGGTACACACATTTTTAAACAAGTGGAAAACATTAATATTTGTGATAGAAATAAAACTGACTGAAATGTGAGTGGGGAAGGCTTCTTGAAGCAGAAGGACCTCTGAGTTGAGACCTCAAAGTGGAATGGCTTCAGTCACGTGAACATAAGGACAGAAGTGTTCTGACAGAAGCATCAGAACATGTTAAGGCCCAGGCAATGGATCAAGCTCGACATGTTTAGAGATCAAAGAGACCAACTTAGAAGAATGTTGTGAGGGAGGGAAATGGTAAGAAATAGGAGATCTAAAAAATGTAGAACATCATGAGCCTCTGAGTAAGGCATCCAAAGTTTTCCTAGGTATACTAGAAAACCACTAGAACAGTTCTCTGAAGGGAAATGATGATTTAGCTCTTGAATATCGAGTTGGGATTCATTTTGCATCCATCACAAAGCATATGGTTGGTAGATACCAGAAATGTGCTTTTGAACAGTTGCTCACAAGGAAATTATAATCTGCTGAAGAAGAAAGAGCAGACCATGTCAGTAAAATATAACAGTATATTCCCCAGTGTACACTCTGGAACCAGAGGTGATTTTTAGTGAAAAAAAAAAATTCTACAAATAAATGAGATTGGGGATTCATATTTCATATTTTCTTTTTTTTTTTTTCTTTCTATTTTTTGGAGAGGTTTTTTGCTATAGGGTGCGCGTGCTCGCCTGGAAGACAGAGAGATAAAAAGCGAGAAATCACTCCTCAGAGGGTATGGCCATGCCGCAATCCCTGCTCCTCCATTCTCCTTTCGGGATCTTGGGCATGCACGTACATGCGCCCGACGTGAGTTTAAGCCACCGGGTCCAGGACTTGAACCACGATCGACTACATGGGAATCCAGTGACATAGCCATTACACTAACTGCTGGTCCCAATATTTCATATTTTCTTAGAGATTCTCAGTGCACAGAAGTAGGGTGACATCTCAGTGATTTGTAGTATTGATGTCTGTCTAACTTAGCTCAGTTTAGCATTTTCAGAACTGATTCGCACCAAGAGCTGCTTTCAGATCATACCTTTTAGCCTCTTTGTAGAACTTACTGTGTGTAAAACACTTTTGGAAACACTGAAGTTAGGCAATGTAACAATCAAGTTATATGGCAGCGTTATATACTAAGGGGAGACCTAGCACAGTTCAGGGTGTGGAGAAGGCAGGCATTCAGAGTAGCCTTCCTGGAGAAAGTGAACCCTGAGTTGCTTGCTGTGGGGTGAGTAGAAAGGTTAGTCATGTGAAGCAGTACTCTGTACAGAAAGAACAGTCACATCATCATTCTTGGAAAACAGATTTACAAGTTTCAAGCAGGAAGAGGAATAGAAACATTTAAAGTTTGCTGGTTTTGCACCTTATTGGAAATATTTGTTTAAAAATAGAGCTAGAGCAGAATGCAATTCTCCTGATCAGGATTTTCACATGAACTGCTAATTCTGTTACGCAGCAAGCTCCCATCCCCTGCTGCCATAGTCTGCCTGTCTGACTCTCACCAGGTTCCTGTCTGCACCTCTCTCGTTACCCCTGTCTGTACCTGCTGTGCTGCCCTGCCTTGGGAAGGCCAGAGAGAAGCCCCTCACTGTGCAAGATCATCCCCTGTGTCACTGGGCGCAGCCTTCCTGGAAGTGTGGATATCCTGTTTGTACCTTCAGCTCTGTCGGCACCACTATTTCTGTCTTCACATTTTTTCCAAATACTCTCACGCTGCTGCCCCATCTTCCCTTCTACGTTATTCCAGGCTCATTTTTACATCAAAGTTTTGCAAGGCAGCATAATTAGAGGATGTCATATTTCTCTGCTGGAGCACATTCTCATGCACAGCAGGACGTAGGGAATGAGAAACCTTCACAGGTGCCAGCAGGCCCCTTCCCCTCCAACCATGCCACTTGTTCTAATAGAGATTCCACATGGGCTAGTTTGTCTTCATTGTTGTTAGGTGATTAATAAAAACAGCCCCCACTTATTTAGTTCATACTATGTACTAGACACTCTACCAAACACGTATTAGGTGATTGGGAAATTCATGACATGTTTTTCTATGCAAAAAATGCACCATGACTTTCCCAGTGACTCAATGTATTATCATTTAGTTTTCACAGCCTTAAAGTATGTGATATTAAGTCTGTTTTTACAGAAGGAAGGAAAGAAGATGGGGGATAGCATGCCCAAAGTCATTCAGCTGGTCAGAAAAGAGGCCATCATTTAAACGTAGGTTGCAGTTGTAAAGTTCATACATATCATTTAATGTTCTAAATTGTCAGTGTTGTATTCTGGGGATTCTGTGGTCATTTCTACTTATGCCTCAGGATAACCCAGAAGCTTTTGAAAATAAAGATCCTGGGAACCAGCAGTTAGCGTAATGGCTATGTCGCTGGACTCCCACGTAGTTGACCGCGGTTCGCATCCCGGACCCAGTGGCTTAGAACTCATGCTGGGCACGTGTGCGTGCGTGCCCAAGATCCCGAGAGGAGAGTGGAGGAGAAGGGATTGCAGCATGACCATCCCCCCTGGGGGGTGATTTCTCGCTTTCTGTCTCCATGTCTCTCTTTGTCTGTCTGGCGAGCACACGCGCCCTATAGCAAAAACCTCTCAAAAATAATAATAATAATAAAGATCCTAGAACCCCACTGTGTACCATTGACTGGAAGTCAGAGATGGGGCCTAAGAATTGTGATGTTCTAAATCCCTCTAGGTGACCTGATGGCTCCTGTACTTCAGTGTGCATCAAAATCACCTGCAGTGGGTATTGCTGGCCACCTCGGAGTTTCTGCCTCAGGAACCTAGGATAGGGCCAGATGATGCGCATTCTGCCAGGTTCCCAGGGCTGTTCATGTTGCTTGTTGAAGAGCCCACTTTGATAGCATTGCAGTGCTTTAGTGGCTAGAACAGCCAAAGAGCAAAGTCATAATAACTGTATCTCTGGTGTCTACAGTTGTCCTCCATTCCTTCCCACCCCCCCACACACATTTTATTGATCACACAATTTCTTAAATAATCTAACTACTTTCAATAACAAGTTCAGCTTGTAATTTCAAGAAAAGCAGTTTTAACTATAATGATGTATAGTAAATGAATGTAAATATATAAAAATAAAGAACAGGAGAGGTAGCACTGGAAAACTGGGCCCAGTGCTTTTCTCTTTCTTTCCTCCCTTCCCCTTTTCTTTTGCCCTTGAGGTTTTATTTGGTTCTGCTAAAATATTTTAATTAAAAAAGTAGGAAAGGAGATCTGTTGGAGTGGGATGTGGAGTCGGACAGCTGGTACCAATTCCCAGCTCCACCACTTACCAAAGCTCTGAGCTAAAGAATGGAGATGCTAATAGCTGCCTCCCAGGCATTTAATAAATGGGGTTTCAGTCTTCAAATTCTCCTTTTCCACTTATCTCAGGGAAAAAGATTGACTTTTTGAAAAAAGGGTTTTCTTTTCATCTTTAGTTCAGATGTTTTTGAGCTGTAGAAGTTAGCTATAGTGTGAATTCGTTTTATGAATTATTTAGACCTGTGTAGCTGGGATCTCTTCTGTACACTTTTGGCTTGCTCTTTCATTGTTCCCAGGAGGAGATAGGAGGCAGACAGACAGTGGGAATGCTGGACAGTCTGCTGGTTTATGCCTAGAGCATTGGCCATAGACCTGGAAGAAAGTAATACAGGCCTTCTCTTAGAGAATGAGGCTAGAGGTTGCTAAGCAGGACCTTATTATAAAATTTGCAAATACTGCATTTGGTAGATTGCAGCTTTTCCAGGACAGAGTAGAACTGATAGTTACATCTGGGCTTTGAGGTATCTGTGTTTTCACTTGTTGGTTGACAGACAGCGCATGGGCTTCATTACCAGAACTAGATCTTCACTTGAATCCTGCCATTTGTTTGAAGTAGGACTTCAGACAAGTTATAAGTTCTTCCTGTATTCTGATTTCTTTATCTATAATATGGGGATGACCTTCCTTCTCTCACAGGATTAGCGTGAGTTTAAATGAGGTGAGAGCTGAAAAAGTACATTGTATCGTGCTTGTATCACCGTTGGTAAGTTGGTACTTAGTACAACCTAGTCCCCTTTCCTCATACCGTAACTTTGTATATATGAGAGAAAAAACATTTATGGAAGTTGATTAAGTGCCATATAGTGTACTAGGCCTTTCTAATTTAGTATCTCATTCATTTTTACATTTCTTTTAAGTGCTGTTCTTCCCCTTTTTTAATCTTTAAAAAATTATTTAGGTTTTTTATTATTTTTTATTTCACTTTCTTTTATATGTTCAATCACATGTCACTTAGCTTGCAAAGTGAATATCCCAACATGTATACATTTCTCACCAGTCCAGTTGAGAATACTATACACGTTATCTTCAACAGATAATCATCCATTTCTTTGTCCCATAAATGCCTTGCCTCTCATTTTTTTTTTAAGAGACTGAGGAATGACATTTAGGAGAAAAACAGAGACAAGATGTTCTTCCCATCATATACAGAGAAGTAGAAACATTAAAAACATAAAATTCTACATATGGTATATGTTGGAGTGGATTTGAACCCAAATATACCTAAATGGAATACTTGGGCTTCTTTCATCCTATTTCATTGCCCAGATAGAAGTCTAGGAAGCACTCATCTAGGGAAGGATATTCAGATTACTTCAGAGATGGAATCTTTGTGCTAGAGAAAAATTTTTATACTGATGCCTTGTTTTTCTAATTGTGTACCTACTTCTCCCACTGTGAAGTGCGGGATAATGGAAATGCCATTCCCAAGCTCATCACGTAAGCCTTGGCAGTATGTAGGCGAGGATACATGTACAAAGGTGTTATGTTCTTTATGGTATTACTTGGAGTGGGAATAATTATGGACGACAGTGTTGGATTTTACCTGAGCAAAGATTAAGAAATAACCCCCATCCTTTGTGTTCAGGAAATGGCCGATCATGAAGAACCCTTTTCTCCATATGATACAGATAAGCCTTATGGATCATCTCCTGCCTTGTTGACAAGGGTCAAGACCAGCCACAGACCTTTCAATTCCCATTCTTTGCCTTGTTTGTGATTAGAGAACCCTTCACTCCCACAAATCAAATGAAACAAAATGTTTGTTAACTAAACTTTGGTTAAGAGTCTGCCCTTGCCTATGCCCTAAACTTGTTTCCACCATCTGCCTGAGTCAGCATACTGCCCATCCATTAGGTCCCTGTATCAGCCAGTGTTCTCCAGAGAAATAAATCCAGTAGGACACACATGCACACACATACACACACATATACACATACCAGGTACTTGAAAAGTGCATGGAAAAATAGAATTAAAGTACAAGCTTTTTTGGTGTAAATTTTTAAAAAACTCATCCATACATTTTTTTTTTCATGAACTTTTGGAGACACCCTCATATGCATACATGTGTATGTGTGTATGTATATAATTTATTATTGTGGAGGCTGTCAAGCCCCAAGACAGCAGGGTGAATCAGCAAGCCAGAGACCTGGGAGAGCTGCTGGTGAGATCTGGTCTAAGACTAAAGACCTAAAAATTAGGAGAACCAGTAGTTCAGTTCTAGTCTGGAGGCCAGCAGGCTCTGGAAGAGTGGTGTTTCAGTTCTAGTCTGAAGGCAGGAAAAAACAACACCAAAAAAAACATGTTTCAGTTTGAAGACTGTTAGGAAGGATTCTCTTTTATAAAGGGTACAGTCAACCTTTTTGTTCTATTCAGGTCTTCACCTGATTGATTAGATAAGTTCTATTTTATAATTCCAAATTACCATCTCTCCCCTCATCTCTCCCCTCACTAACTATACCCACATTAGGAAGTATTGTCTGCTTTACTCGGTCTTAGATTTAAAAGCTTCTCATCCAAAAACACCCTCACAGAAACACCCAAGATAACATTTGGCAAAATAACCAAGTACCCTGTAGCCCAGTCAAGTGACACATAGAATCAATCATCACAGATTCCCTCCTCCAAAATAGGCGGGCCTCTCAGGGTAAAGTATTGTCTCATCATTCTTATCACATTCCTGTTCCATCCCCTTTTGTCACACCCCATGCTTTTTAGTCCTGTTTATTCCTTTTTGTTTAAGAAAAAACCCTTTTGCCTTACCCCTGACACTATTGCAAGTTTTATGGTTGAAGTGTTCTTTTTAATGCAATAATTCCCCTCCTCCTACTGCAGTAGACTCTAGTCTCTTCCCCCTTAAAATAATCTTTTGGAATAAAGTCTCTCCTTTCTGATTCTGAGTTTGTTTTAAAATTGACAGAAACGAACTAAATGTCCAACACTAAAAGATTGGCTAAATAATATAGCACATCCAATTTATAGAATATGATATATTTTCAAAAAATTGTGTTATACTCACTGATGAGGAAAGATGTTTATTAAGGTGAAAAGGCTGAAAAATTATATAATTATTTTTTGTATAGAAGTAAATAATGCATATCTTAATATTTTGGAAGCATATTGTTTAATGTTTTAGATATTTAGTTATCTCTGGCAGATAAAAATTAAGGGGAAGGGTTTTTTTTTTTTTTCTGTATTTGAGTTGTCTATAACAAAATTTGGGATTTGTAAATAGAAGAAAAGCCGCAATGCATGATAGCGTCATCATCTTGCTCACTTTTCTTTTTTTTTTTATTTTAGTCAATTCTAGGGTATGGTAGACTCACTTCTTCATTGTCTACTGTGGATTACCTCCCAGAGCTGGTACAATCTCAGTCTCTTCCTTGAAACAGCTCCAATGGCAGAGCCCTGCACGGTTTATCTGTGTCCTCTCCTAGCCAAAGGCATCAAAGCTAGTTTGAGGCTTGCGTGGGCTCCCTTCGCCTTTAGAGTTCTCGCTGGGAACTCTTCTTGTGACCAGGGTAAAAGAACAAGATGGCTTGTGACACTTCTGGGCTTTGAGCCAGCCTTCATTTTTTATTTTGCCTAAAGTCCAATCAGTTTCCCAGATCCTGTGTCCAAAGAGTGAGACTATAAAAATGAAAAAAATTAGATTTGTTTTATATATAAAGTTTGAAGCGTCTATTTTATCACTGAGCATTTTCCCCAAAGTTTATATAACCCTCCACCCCAGGTGACCTAGATAGCGAATGATTTTAAGTGCCATTAAGTTACGGCATCATTTCTGGAATCGCCCTGTGCTAAATTCCCATGGCAAAATGAGCAAGGGCTCAGGGATTTTATTCCAGCATTTTGGCCAAATGCCAAGGTGGCAAATTCCACTCCTCCCTTTGGAGGTACTGCAGTGCCAGTGTTCTCCATCACCCAGGAGTGAGCTCATTGTCTCTGTGGGTAAAAGTGGACACTTTCTACTTCAATTTTTGCACTGTAGTGGAAGCCTAGGAAAACAAAGTTCTATTTTATAATTCCAAATTATCATCCCTCCCCTCATTAATACCTCCATTCGAGCAGTCCCTCACCACAGGCTAGGTTCTTGATTTAAACCTCCATTCCTCAGTGTCTAAAATCTGGATGTCCCTCAGATGACAGGGCTAGCATCTTCATCACCTTTGGCTACTTCCTTCTTTACCTGGACCATATTTATGTACAATGGTTTTATTAAAGATTCCATTCGGAAAATAAAGTTTTAGCCCTTAACAAAATTTACAGAAATAGTCACATTCCATTTCTTACTGCATCTGAGATGTTTCTGGACATCAGTGAAAAATGTATAGGATGAAAGTAGTTCAGGTCTTGTTAGGATAACTAAATGGCAATGACAGCAAACTTAGCCTTTTCGCCTTTATATACAGTCTTGTTCGTAGCTGGCTATTGGAACACAACTGCTATTAAACTTAACTAGCAGCTTCTCCTTGCCCAGCTAAGTTCTCTATACAACCCCCTCTCCTTTATTCACGTATGCATGCATTTATTTATTTCCCTTTAAGAATCTTAAACACAAAGACCCTAGTCTTTTGAACACTGTCTTTGTACTGTTGAGTTTTGCCAGGAGACCTGACTGAAGAGACACATTGTTGTCTGCCCTCCAGATTCTGTCTAGTAGATGGTTGGTTGTCAGGACAACGGCATAGAAGGTGGAGGGTCATTGACAACCACATGAATTCTTTAATACATGATCAGAGCAAATTCCAGAGTATGCTTGAAAGCAGGATTAAAGAAAAGAAAAGATTTGAGACATATCCCTCCTGTTTCAAACTTGATAGTCTCCTTTAAGAATCATCTACAGTTGTAGTTCCTCATAATTTTATTAAAAAACCCTGAATAAAGGCATACCTTTGTTGGTATGTTTATATGTTTGCTGTTCTAGCATATTAACCATGAGTTCATGGCCCTACTCCTGAGCCCCTGCCTTGTGCTCTTGTTAGAGCCCTTGGAGAACAGGCAGGTTCTGGGGTCTCCCTGGCCCCTCAGTGCCAGGCACAGGGAACACTCAGTGTGTATCATGGTAATGAATGAGCTCAGATCTTCACAGTGTCCCTTATGTTATAGATGGGTTTTATGTTGTTCATCTTAAAAAAAAACAAAAACAAAAACAAATCCCTAACAACTAAACCAAATGAAAGTTTGGGAGGTAGGTGCATAGAATTAGAGTCCTAATCATCCTGACTCCTAAAATCATACTCTTAATTATAATATAAAATAGCATACTGCCTCACTGTCAAATAAAGAAGGAATAGACATTTAAAAAGCATTCCTAAGATGAAATACATACTCTTCAAAACAATAGCGGAAAACATTTTTCAAAGGTAAAATAGTTGGAAGATAAAAGAAATAATATGTCATTTAGCATTCACTGAATATGAGCAATTAATCCTGCCCTCCACGGGTGAATTGATGTCTAGCTTATTTGCACATGAAGGTACAAGATTGGCTTCATTTCTGTGAAAGTAGGACATCTGGTTGGGAAGTGAAAATTTTGGTCAATTACCTGAGTCATGTTTGGTCTACATGACAGAAAAGCCCCAGATGTCTTCCCATCCCCAGATGTTTCATGCTCTCTGGTTAGCATCAGCCCCACTGGCTGACTTGTTCACATGAGAGTGGTGGTTCGGCATCCCGTAGCTTCATCCATTGTTAGGAGGTTGTTATCATTTTGTAAACCAGCAGTTTGCAAACAGTAGTCTAGACAAGAGACTAACACTGGCCCTGACAAAATGTGCAATGGTGTGTGATGAATTGAGTAAATGAGGTCATAAGAAGAAATGTATTTAAAAGAATTTCTTTTATTTTAAGATCATCTCCTTCCTACCTTTTTAGTACTAAAACATTCCGTCAAATGATCCTCATTCTAGGGATTCTTTTTAATGAATGAATGGGACCAAAAAAAAAAAAAAAGGAAAAAAACCTGTTAGTCCCTGGTTTTCTTTTGTTTTTTTTTTATTTTAAGTTTTTGCCATAGGGTATGTGTGCTCACTGGAGAAAGACAGAAACAGAGAGGGAAAGTGAGAAATCATCCCCTGGCAGGGATAGCCATGCCACAATCCTGTTTCCTTCATTGTCTCAGGATTTGGGGCACACCCACACTAGTGCTCAGTGCATTTCAAGCTGCCAAGTCAAGGACTTGAACCATGGTCAGCCATGTGGAAGTTCAGTGCCTAAACCACTAAACCACCTGCTGGCCCGGTCCCCAGTATTCTTTATGTGACTTTTTATTGGATTGTGAAAAAACAAACTTCTGTAAACCTGGTAAGATTTTCAACACAATGACAGCTAAAATATTTTTTAAGTATTTCCCAAATTTGCCTTCTCCTGGAAGTGGGGAAATTCTTCATGGCAGAACTGTTTGCATCTGTCTTGAAATCACTGGTCATTTTAGCAGTCCAGTGTTTTGCTGACAAAATCTTTTTTTTTTTTTTTTTGAACCAAGCTTTTGGCCCTTAAAATAACTCTAAAGAGAACACCTTCTGTGCTTTTAAAACATTTCACTCTGAAGACATGCCATGGAAACATGACCATAGGGAGGCACTTTTTGTGCTGGAAATCTGAATTCCATCACTGTGAATATTTTAACAGCTTTCACAGTTTCTGTGGTTTGCTCTTATGACCCCAAAAGCATATATCTCCACATGCTGTAACTTCAATGATATCTTCAAGCTTTATAAATTCAGCCAGAATGAACTTAATTCACATTTACATGCTAGGCAATGTCCAACCCCATAGGACTAGGGGGTCATAATAATCATATTAACATCTCACACTTATTGAGCATTTGTCATGTGGCAGGTGGCATGCTTTATTTGCATTATCTTTTGATTCTCGTAATCATCACTGTGGGAGAAAAAATATTGTCTAGTCTTTGAACATTGTCTCTGCACTGTTGGGTATATATATTAGGCAGTTGGGAAAGTCATGACATGATTTTCTATGCAAAAATGTGTCATGACATTCCCAATGACCCAACAGTGTAGTCTTTTTATAAGTGAGGAAATCATTACAGGAATATTATATCATTTGCCCAAAGTCAAGAACCCTGTGAATAGTAAAGCCTCCACCCCATCCAATCCTGTCCACCCTCTTACCTGAATTTCCAAGTGCTGTGCTCACCTTTTACAAGTACATCAGTTAACAAAAGAGCTCTGGGGCTGGCAGGTGATGAAGTGGTTAAGGTGTTGGGCTCCCACATGGCCAACCATGGTTTGAGGCCCAGACCTGACAGCTTGCTTTCCTCACTTTCCTTCTCTTGCTCTTTGGTCAAATTAAAATAATAATAATTAATAATAATAATAAATACAATTTTAATAATTAGAACTGCAAAAAAAAAAAAAGGAAAAAAGGAAAGAGCTCTCTGCCCTCAAGGCGGTCATAATCTAAATTAGAAGAGCCAGGCACAAGAAAAAAGACATTATGTAGAACAGAATGATGTCATTCCTCAAAACATGC
>NW_006159930.1:1950622-1953908 GCF_000334495.1 Tupaia belangeri chinensis
AAAGAGTGATTAATTATGATCTACCCAGGGAAGTCTTTTTGGAGGTGGCCTTAGGCTAGGTGAGAACAAAATAGGGCATCAGCAATTATCTAGAGAATTAGGTCACTGTGGGTGCCAAAGTGAATGATTTCAAACTAAGAAGACTGTACTTTATGCTCTGAAAAATTCAGAATCATCCACCTACATCACTGGAACCTGTTGGATTTTTGCCAACTCTCCTGTTATCTGTGTGACATAGCCCTGGCTTAGGGGATCTTCCTGCTTCATTTCAGGGAGGGTGCGAATGATACTGCCACAGCAGAGAGTGCTGGAAAAATGAAGCCACCCTTGAGACAGGAGCCCTGCCTCCAGCCTAGACTGTACTTCCACAGCTGTTTAATGCTAGGGAAGCTATCTTCCTCTCCAGGTTCAGTTTTCCCTCCTGTAAAACAAATACACTGAAGCCATAGGGGCCGTTTGAAGTCCAGGGTCTTTGTCTTTGAAACAGAAAAAGAAATAAAGGACTGGGGAAGAAAAGGCTAGAAGGTTCTGCATGTTGGGACTTCATGGCTCTTGTGGTTTTGTTCCTAGACATGACCTACCTGGGAGCTTCCTGCAAGTGAAACTGCCTCCCTTTTCTGTCCATGATGGTGATCTCTCCCTCTTCTAGTCTTCTTGGTATAGTAGGAGGATTACAAATGTTGGAGTCAGAGAATCCTGGGTTGAAATCCTGACCATGTCCTAATTACATAGATAACTTTGAACAAATTATGTAACATTTCTGGCCACTGTTTCTACAAGTAAGAAATAATAGACTAGTAACATAGAGTCTAATTTTATTAACACAGGTTTTATGTTACCACTGAAGGTGATAGCAATGGAAAAGTGCCAAGAATATCATAGGTTTCAGTAAATGGGCACTAATACTGTTATTTACCTTGCCACATGATATGTTGTATATGACACTCCTCTGCTTACTGACCTATAGTCGATACTCCTTGCTTGTTGGACCATGTCTTGAACCAGACCTGACCAGAAAGGAGAATTTAAGAGCTTCTCTTCCAAAGAAGGTGGTATCCACAATACCTTGCCACCATAATATCTGCTGTGCCTAGCGAGACGACTGGGCCTGCTGGTCAACCATTTCCCATGTATGTGAATTGGACTTGATCCATTCCATTATTCCTGAATAGAGAGATGAGAATATATTTCTAGTGAGATTGTATTAGAAAATACATTTCTTATGCCACTAACATTTAAGATTAGGAGTTCAACTCAATATAGTTTCTTCTCTTAATTTTTCCACTGATATTCAGCATCCTATGAGTGAGTGTGTGTCTTTCATTTTTTGTGTGTGTAAATTGATTTGTGTCTTGTAGTCTTTTTTTAAATCCATAAATTCAGTTAAATGAATATAACTGAGAACTTACTATTGTTTAGACACTGCTAGGTGTTGGAGGTGAGGAGAAATGAATACAGAGTTAAGTAAAATAGTCTTTGAACTATTGTTTGCCTAGTAAGGGAGAGGGCTAGAGACAAACAGGGTATAAAATTAAAACAACATAGGGTCATTCAAAATCAAATAAAAAATACATGGCATGTTCACATAACAAACACTTGCTATAGGTCAAAATACAAGTCTAGGCATCTAAGAGTATATTGTATACAGGCCTAACCATGAAAGATCTTACAAGTTAAAATAACTACAAAATATAATTCAGAAGACATATGGATGGGAATATTTACTGCAAAGTAGGCTCTACGAACACAGGAACCCACTCTGTCTTGTTCCTTAATGCATTTTCAGCATTAGGACAGTGCCTTGCACATAGTAGGTATTCACTCAACATTTCTGTAATGAGTAATGAGGATGCCATCCTGTTTTACATTTAATTCAAAAGTTAAACTATAATTTAATTGGTATTAAAATAAGGTTTGGGGGGAGCAGGATGGTAGTACAGCAGTAAATCATAGTGATGTCAGAGGCTGACCCCATAGGAGGGAGACCTCTGAGTATACAGGGAAACATACTTGCCCATGATCTGGGACTGGCAAAGTTGAGGCAGATCACAACGTCGAGGCTATTGGGAGTACGGTCTCTCTCTCTCTCTGCCTTTTTCTGTAGTGCTTTTGCTCATGGAAGAAAGAACTAAACTCTAAAAAATGAGATTTTCTTTTTAGGAAGTAAATGAACAGAAATGAACCAATTATGTTTGAGAAGTCTTTCAACAGGTGGCAGAACATACCAGGTTTGGATTTCTCCTTAATTTCTCTGATCAAGTGAATCATCTGGACATGTGTAATTCCAGCTTGGGATCCAGAATTACTGGAATGTTTTAAAATCAGTCTTGTATCAATGATGGTTCCATATCTAGATAACTCCCTGCCCAAGTGATCTGAGATCTCTGTAGTTGCATGCCAGTACTGGGTATGAATCAGTCCCATCATTCTCTCAGTTATTTTAAAATTAGTTATGAAGAGCCACATCCACTGACCACCATGAGCACACTGATGATACTGTGTTTCGTTTAGTGAGAGTTCATGTTACTTTAGTGTGTTTCACCAGGATTAGCATAGGTTTTAACATTCTTTGTAACCACCCAAGTATATGGTATGCCTGGGTGAAGCACCAAACTTTTATTCACCAGCAAATACTTTTCAAATAAAGCCAACTTGGTTTTTTGAGAGCTGTATCATCATATCATCATCTTCTCCTTCTCCTTCTCCTCCTTCTCCTTCTCTTCCTCCTCCTCCTTTCTTTCTTTCTTTCTTTCTTTCTTTCTTTCTTTCTTTCTTTCTTTCTTTCTTTCTTTCTTTCTTTCTTTCTTTCTTTCTTTCTTTATTTCCTACCAAGGTCTATCTAGGACCCTCTCTGCTGGCAGGATAGACCATCATTTAGCATCATCTCAGCCAATCTGGTTGGCCTATTGACCTCGGCAAAACTGAGTGAGAACAGTACCAGTACCCCAGTGCCAGGCACGGAGGAACCAGGGTCACATGCCATGCATGCTCAAGCCTCTCTCTGACATTTCTACAGGCATGGAGCCAACTTTTTTCCTGGGATTCATCTCCCTATTTGTAGGAATACAAAGGAACACTGAACCTTCTGGTTAATTTAGCACCCCACCCCCACATCCCCTTCCTAAAGAGGATAACATTTCTGTTGACCATTATAATGCATTTTCTGTCTCCCAGCAATCCACATAGTCATTAATTTCTGCTGCTGACATCAGGAAAGAGGATTATGTGTGTGTCTGAAACTGTTCCCAAAGTGCTCATTAGTCATAGATAATTGAAAAACTGGTAG
>NW_006159930.1:1954130-1981173 GCF_000334495.1 Tupaia belangeri chinensis
AAGATTTGGTGTAATAGGAGCCCCCGCCTGTGAGGAGGGACTGCAACCACCAGATAATTGTAGACTCCAGCTTTGACCGCTCCTATTGAATCTGCCCATCCAAATGGGAATTCAGTGGACTTGAGCCCAAGAGCCCGCAGGGCAATTGCTTTTTTATATCCTGAGGTAAGAATTTGTATATACATGGGAGAGAGGACAATGAAATGGGGGAAAAAAATGTAAATTCCCCTTGGGTCTCTTTCCTGACTGCAGATTGAGGAGCAAGGTTGGGATAAGGTACACAGTATTCTCTTTTGTTTTTATTTCCACCTAAGCTAGTTGTTTTGTTCACAAAAGAAATATAAGGATATGGTATAAAAGCATAAACAATATAGAAAGAATACCCTTCACTGGGTCCCAATCCTTGCCATAACAATATTTTGTTTATTTTTTTCTAGGATTTTTCTGGAAGTATATGTGTTTACATGTTTACATGTTTTGGAAAAGAAAACACAAATGCGATCATACTCTATCATTCTGCATTGTGCCATTTCCCTTTAATTTATCTTAGACTTCCTTCCAAATCCATACTTAATTTAGCTTTATTCATTTTAATGACTGTGTGGGATTTTTGTTGACTAGATATACCCTAATTATTTGCTTTGTCAGAATTTAAATGAGAAAATACCTTTAAGCTTATTATACAAGAAATGTGTATTCAAAGTAGAACAATTAAACGTTACGGATTAGTTAAAGCAAAATAACACACGTAATTTCTCCATCCAGAGAAATCCTATTTTCTGTATTTTCCTTGCAATGAATATATTTTTAAAACTAGTCCATCTACTACTTACAAAAAGGTTATCTTTGTGTTGTTCATAAAATGAAGTACTCTGTGTAATGTCTTATAGCCTGTGTTTTTCAGTTGGCCTGCTTGTTTAAAGATAAAAACTGTTTCCCATTCTAGCCCTTTTTCACACTGCAGAGGTTTATCTTCTTAAAAAACAAATCTTGGGAACCAGCAGTTAGCGTAATGGCTATGTCGCTGGATTCCCACGTAGTCAACCGCGGTTCGCGTCCCGGACCCGGTGGCTTAAAACTCACGCCGGGCGCATGTGCGTGCGTGCCCAAGATCCCGAGAGGAGAATGGAGGAGAAGGGATTGCTGCGTGACCATCCCTTCTGGGGGGTGATTTCTCGCTTTCTGTCTCTCTGTCTCTCTCTGTCTGTCTGGCGAGTGCACGTGCCCTATAGTGAAAACCTCTCTCAAAAAAAACCAAACAAACAAACAAAAAAAAAACAAAACAAAAAACAAAACAAATCTTAACATCCAAAGCCACCCTATTCCCTTCCTCCCTGGGTGATTTTTTTTTCCTGCTAGCATACTGAATACCATAAACACCGTGTGCCACTCATGATCTGCAGTGAACCCGCTTTTTCGCTCTAGTGGTATCCATTTCCCCCAGGACATTCTGGCACTTAATACAGCAGTCCCCCACTTGTCTTTCCAGACAAGGCTTCAGTGTCAGCTTCACTTAGATTTCATCCTTTCTCCTGAGCTAACCTAACTGATCCTTCCTCAGTTCTTTCTGAACACCATCTGCACTCTACCTGTCTAGCGTTTTCTACACAGTCCCAAGTCTTGATTTTTCCGTTGTCTTTGTTCCAAATAACATGTGAGCTTTCTGAGATCAGAGGTGCCTCTTCCGCTTGTTCCACAGAAGATCTTGGTATGTGGTAAGATAGACATCTATGTGGGCCATCATTACTGTTGCTACTGAACTGTTTGTTCCACTGTGTGAACAGGGCCAGTCAATGGCACAATGATAGTGTAATGCTGGGTCTGCATGTGAGGGCTCTGGGTTCTTGTCCTGGGGCCTTCCTGCATGTCCATGGTGGCTGGCCTAGTCTGAGAGAGGATCATGATGTGAAGACCCTGTTGGCTGTTGGAGATGTTTTCTCTACGCCCACCCACCCATGGAAGAAATAAATGTTTAAAAATATATGAATGAGTGGTTGAATGAAGTCTAGAAGTGACTGCAGGTGCTGAGGTAATAAAATCTTGATTAACTGGGAAAAGCAATGCTGTGATTAATTTTACAGTGAAAGAAGAGTGAAATAAGGATTATTTCAGGAAAAGCTGTCAAAGGGCACTAAAACTTGCCTCTGGTAGCTCTTGTTCCTCTGTACAGCCCTGGCTGATACACTTAAAGTGCCATCTGAAGGGGTGATTTCTCAGGGAGTCTCACCTATTTCTGTCATCCTCTTTTATGCCAAGCTGTTTCCTTCTGGTCTCTAAATAAAAAAAAACTCCTTCCTGTTTGGAATCTGCATAAGCTATTCCCAAGGCCGTGGTTCTAATGGAAAAGAGGGATGTTCAACTTCATGTGTATTTATTTTCATTCCTAGACCACTGGTCTGAACAGAAGGCTGGCTCATGGCCCTAGGTTGGGTTCTCTGGAAACAAAGGCTAATCACATTTGGGGCTGTAAGGTGTTTATTAGGGAGGGTCATCTGAGCAAGGAGGAGGGAGTAAGACTGGGCACAGGAAGGAATGGAACCACTGTGTGGTCCTGCGGCACCTTGGTCTGCCCAGCAGAGTGCACTGGACTGAGCGGGCCAGCTGAGCACATCTGTCCCTACCTTCCCAGGTGTCTAAGAGCAGGCTGCTCTGGGAGGGTCACCACCTCAGCATGGTGCTCTCAGCATCTGGGACAGGTTCCAAAGTAGATACCTAGAGGCTGGCTGACAACTTCACTCCTCTCAGCTGCACAGCAAGTTCTTTCTGAACAGGAGAATTGTACTGTGGTGTCTCTGTCAAGGCAAACACAGTTCCCTGTTGTTTCTTGCTCTACAAACCTCTTGTATCTGCCAGTTACCAAGACCTTGATGAAGGCCCGCATCTTCTCTCTCCTTTTTAATTGTTTATGTATTATGGTTATTTAGTTTTTCTATAGGAAGCATGTGCTTTCCAGAGAGAGAGAGGGGAAAGGAGTGAGAAATCACCACCTAGGGGATGACCACATCATAATATCTTCACTTCCATTCTCCTCCCAGGATCTTGGGCACACATGCTTGGTGTGATTTCCAGGCTCTTGGGACCAGGACTTGAACAGAGGTGACTTGGTAATGTGGGATCTAGTCACCTTAACCTCCATGAGGTTACCTGCTATCCCTAACTTTTCTCTCTTTGATTAATGAAAGTAACAGCTCCACAACTGTTTTCCATATAGTTTATCATCTATAATGCTGCCAGAGAGAGCTTTAAAAAACACAACACTCACCTTCCTTGTAGCACAGTGCTCCTTGGGTGGTGGTGGTAGTGTATTGCACACTACCTTCATGATGAAGTTCAGACACCTTGGTGTGGTTTATAAGGCCCTGTGTACCTTGCCCCCGCCTCCTCTCTGACTTCCTCCATCTTATCCACAGCCTCTTCCTGTTTCCACCTCAGTCGTGTTCTAGTTTCCCAACTCTTCTGGGTCCCTCTCCCTTCTTGTCTTTGGTCAAGATGCTTCCTCTGTCGAGAAACACCCTGTGGTCCTAGAGCCTTTGAGTTAATCCACATCTCCTGCCTGCATGCTCAGGACTCGCCCTGTGCCTCACAGTGGTCTGAAGCCTCATGTTCTGAGCCCAAAGACAGAAACAAATTCAGCTCACTTATCAGTTAAAATTCTTTCTGAATTACTGTAGAGAAGACTTGGACCCTCACCTCTCTCCACCCCAATCATTTTCCTTTCTGGAACTTTTTTTTTAATGAAAATCACACCTTTTATGTTTGTAAAGATTGGGAATATAAGTGGAGCAGAGTTTCCATTTTGACCCTGCTATGAAAAATAACTGTTTTAAAAAAATCTGAGTTATCAAGTAAGATTTTCAAATGGTTCTACTTTTTAAATGTACACAATGTTTGTTCTAAAAATACTTCTCCTAATCCCTTCACTCATACAAAACATATACTTTTTCATATAATTATTTATTTTATGTATTTACTATCTTCATTTTAGCCAGAGAATGGCAGAGTGAGACAGAGACGGAAAGTGAGAAAACAAGTTACCAGGTCTGGGACTTGAACCATAGTCAGATATATGGAGTCTAGTGCCTTAACCACCATACCATCTGCCAGCCCCCAAAACGTATCTTTTCTTTTCTTTTTTTTTTTTTCTTTTTTTTTTTTTGCTATGGGGTGCGTGCACTTGCCAGAAAGACAGAGACAGAGAGACAGAAAGCAAGAAATCACCCCCCAGGGGGGATGGCCACGCTGCAGTTCCTTCTCCTCCATTCTCCTCTTGGGATCTTGGGCATGCACGCACACATGCCCGGTGTGAATTTAAGCCACCGGGTCTGGGACTCGAACTATGGTCAACTACATGGGAGTTCAGCGACAGTCATTATGCCAACTGCTAGTCCCCAAAACGTATCTTTTTAATTTTTATTTTTATAAAGTAGAAATTACAAAACTTTTGTTTTAACGGAAAATTTTACAGTCTTATGTCTGTTAAATGTTTCTTCCAAAACACATTTTAAAGAATATCTTCTCTAAAAGCTAATATACTGAATAAGAGCACAGAGATTGATATCAGAGTAGAACCCATGGTTTGTCTCCAGCTCTTAAGCTGTAATTATATGGAATTTACCTTTTCTCTTAAACTTGATGTCCTCATCCATCTAGAAATGGGGCAATATGGGTCCTATTCTCTCCACACAAGGTTATCATGAAAATGAAGTGAAAATGCATAAATAGATCCTTAGTTCTGGCCCTGGCATGAAATGCCCCAGCAAAATGGGAATGGTATCTATTATATGCTGGATATGAGATGTGATACATAATTAAGGTACTGCCAGGGACCAAGGGCACTGTTCATTTCCAAGTTTCAGTTACCCAGAGAGAAATCTTCCTGCTTGCCACCCTATCATTTGAGCATCTTAATCTTTCCCTTTAGAACATGGAAATATAACCTGAACCACATATGTAACTAAAATTTCCAGTAGCCTGTTATAATATGAAAAAAGTAGATGAAATTAATGTTAATATCTTTTAACATATCCAAAATACCATTTCAACACATAATTGATATAAAAACTACTAATGAGATATTTTACATTTATTTTCCCAGACTAAATCTTTGGCACCTGGTGTATATTTTCCACTTAGCATAGCTCAATTCAAACATTAGATCTTCATTGGAAATATCCAATATAGATTTGTTAAATTAATGTTGAAAAAGTATATTTGCATACCAAAGTTGTTCCAAACATATGTAACAGTTTTTCAATAACTGAATTGAGTATCAGTTTTTAAATTTACATTTAATTAAAATGAGATAAAATGAAAAATTACCTCTGCAGTTACTTAACCACTACTTAAAGTGCTTAGTTCCCATGTGCCTGGTGCTATCATGTTGGACAATGAAACCCCAGAAGCCACTACCATAGTTTCTGTCTTCCTTTTTCTCTTCCTAGCTAAATGTTTTCCAAATTCAATTATAGATAGAAACTTATTTCTTAAAATGATATTGTGGAAGTTCCTTGTTTCCATTTAGAAGAGATTGGTTGAGCCTTCGCCTTCTGCCCCCTTAGCCAACCTTCACATTTACCTCCTGGAGTACCCCTGCCCAGCTCCCTCTGCCTCCTTACCCCAAGCTCATGGAACAGTTAACAAATGTTGTCTTAGCACTGAGCAAATTGCTGACCACACATTCAGAATCCTAGTATCTTGGGGCTCAAAGGAACCTTAGCACATATGTGGGTTAGCCCCTACCACTCTCTTCAGTGCAGAAATGCTTATCCTAGAATTCCTTGTCAGTGGGTGGGTAGCTAAGGGCTAAGACTCTGTTAAACACCTGGGAGCAGATGGATCATTTCATTCTATTCTGACTTACACAGTTCTCTGTGTGCTTATCTTGTTTTTCTAACTAGGATGGGGGCAAGGACTGCCTTTTATAGCCCCACAGCACCCACACAAAACAAGACAATCAATAAATTCTTAACTGAAAGCCTGACAGACTGCAGGAATTCAAGGTCGCTTGAAATATCAGGGTCACTGCATTGCACAACTCCAAAGAACATCATTCAAATTATATTCTATGGTTGTGCAAGTAGCAGCCTTGTAAAGTTTGCAGAGTTTAGAATGGAGTTTGTTTTCCAGCTGAGAAAGAAATCTTTTAAGAAGTTCTTTATTGGTACGAAATACTACCTCCCTCCAGTTCTTACAGGAAATAGCTATTCAAGAAAATGTTCTTAACTTCCTTAGGACTGTTCACAGAGAGTGTGTATGGAATGAATATGTGTGAATCTGTGTGTGAGTATGCGTGTATAAGTCAGGTACGCTGGTAGAGTTGCTATTTGGAAGCTCATCTGTAAGAGTTTGAGCACCTTAACTTACTTCAAGAGACCACTGTGTTTATATTCTTTTTGGAATTTCGTAATAATGGAATCTTCTCTGACTTTTTAGAGCTTCTGTCTTTGTATAACATCCCACAGCCTGACTCGTAGGTTTAGCACACATACACTTCAGATACCAGATAAACAAAAGGATTCTGAAGGGACTCTTCCTAGCTGCATGGTTTCTATCTTGTTCAAAGTCAGAAAATGCAGAGAAAGGAGAGAGCAAAGAGGCTCTCTTAAAACAAAGTAAAAACAAAATAACCCTTGCCTGCTTTCATGTTTTTAAAATTGATGGGTGTTTGGTTTTCTTTCATGTCTACCCAGGAAACCAAGTATTGCCTCCTGGAAGTTCTCTCGGAAATGGGCTCACGCCAGAGGCAGCCAAAGATCTTGGCCTTCCTGCCGGAATTGCGGTGGCAGCCTCGCTCATCGACGCCCACGCAGGAGGACTAGGTACTCCCTCCTTCCATGCCTCTAGCCAGCACTGAATCCAAACAGAATCTTCCCCAGAATCTAAGTCAGTTCTTTTCCATGTTTAAGCCAAAGTTCAAGGGTTGGTGATTCAAGATGTAATAAAGAAAGGTTATTTTACAGTTAGGCATTTAGATAGAATTATAGAACTTTTTTATTAAATGTCATTTTATAATTTTATTAATTTCTCCACATATTATCATTGAGAAAAAATGATCTGACTAATTGTCTGGATGTTCTTAGGTTCACTGAAAACTTGAAAATGATATGTTGACTTCCAGCTAGCATGTATGATGATGGTGCACTTACCTTTACTGTTTTTTTTCTTACTAGTACTCCAAAATCCTTACAAGTCTAATAGGTTTATTTTCATGATATGTCTGCCTTTATCGTATATCAGGTTACTCATTTGTAGTGTTGTTTTCATCCCCTACATGATTCTCAAAGCTATCATTCATTCATTCATCAGATACCCTTTAAGCTCTTACCATGTCCACGCATCTTGCTGGGGGGTGGGGGGGGAGCAGCAATGAATGTAAAACAAACCAAAGGAAACCAAGATCTCTTTACCAGAAGTAATGGGAAAGTATGAAATGAAACAGAATTAAAGCAAAGAGTGATGACTCTGTGCTCTCCTTCATTCCTATCACAACTATTTTGTTTTGGTTGTTGCTATGATACTCTCTCTCACTTCAACTATAGCCATATATATTTTTCCCAGCCTTTCATTCTAACAGTGTTTTGTTTTAATCTATGGATATATGGTTTACAATTCCTGAAGTCAATTTAGTAGGCCATGACCCTTGAATTTTTAGAATAAAGTGGAATAGAATAGAGCAGCGTAGAAAATATCAAAGCACAATTCACATACTAAGGGTGAGCACTGGTTTGCGGAGCTTATGGCTCCATTTTATGTACAAGGTAAGCTTTGATGAAAATAGATTTCTTACTATGGGTCATGGTAAAAAAACATTCAGAGTTATTCTGGCTCATACTTTATCTTATTGTCAAGAATTATCTTTCAAATATTTAAATTGATTTTGCTCTCAGAACCCTGTTCACAAATGTACATTTTCACATCTTCGTGTATGGTATATGTGTTCTCAGCCTAGAAGGACGGGTCCTCTACTTCTCCAGCTGGCTAACTTGAAGACCCATATGAGGTGTAAGGTGCTTTTCTCCTCTGCATAGCTTCTTATGGAATACTCAGATTATTCAGAAATTCTCTAAGTTTTGCTCCTTTCATCACTTTTACCTATTTGAAGAAATGATCATATTGGATTTTCTGGTTTATCTGTTCATCTTTTCTACTAGAATATGAACTTCTTTTTTAAATTTTTTTGGAGAGGTTTTTGCTATAGGGCGCATGCGCTCGCCGGACAGACAGAGAGAGACAGAGAGATAGAAAGCGAGAAATCCCCCTCTGAGGGGATGGCCACGCCACAATCCCTTCTCCTCCATTCTCCTCTTGGGATCTTGGGCATGCATGCACGCGTGTCCGACATGAGTTTAAGCCACTGGGTCCAGGACACTAACTGCAGTCAACTATGTGGGAGTCCAGCGACATAGCCATTACGCTAACTGCTGGTCCCAAGAATGTGAACTTCTTGAAGTCAGGAGCACTACTACTTTTCTGTGCCTGGTTTCTATAGATGCTTGATGAGTTCAGTACGTGCATCAAGTTGTATTTAGACCAGAATTCAGTGAAGTAGCCTTAACATACAGAGTGAAGTTTAGTCTGGTTCTTTATGTGGCAGGTCGTTGAACAGTGTCTTGTTGGTCCACATGATCCACACACTTGCAGAAACAGGATATTCCCATCGATACATGAGTCTATCTGTGCTTCCATCCTTATGTGCTCAAGTGCTCACATAGCGCCTGAGAAATAGTAAACAACCAGGGACACATGTGAGTTGATGGAATGATGTGGCAGGTAGATCTGATTACAGGCATGGGTGTTGCTCTCCAGGTACTTTTCCGTGAGCAATGTGTGCTCTTGTTAGGAATGTCATATTTTTTGGTGCTTTTTTGTTTTCTTTTGACTTTTGGTTTTCAGGTATAAGTGCAGAGAGAATTAGAGACCTAGATAAACATAGTGTGTCCCTGTCTTCTAGTAATCCGGACATTCCAGATAATGTGTGAGGCCACAGGAACTTCCTCTGTCATGATTTGTTTGTTTTTGGAGAGGTTTTTGCTATAGGGCGCATGTGCTTGCCAGAAAAACAGAGAGACAGAGACACAGAAAGTGAGAAATCAACCCCCAGGGGGGATGGCCACACCAGAATCCCTTTTCCTCCATTCTCCTCTCAGGATCTTGGGTACACACACACACACACACACACACACACACAGGCCCGGCATGAGTTTAAGCCACTGGGTCTAGGACTTGAACCACGGTCGACTACGTGGGAGTCCAGCGACATAGCTATTATGCCAACTGCTGGTCCCTGTCATGCATTTTTAATTAGCCCTGGAGTGTCAGTCTCAGTCATCCACCCAACTCCAGTGATGGGTACTTAGCCAGGACCATCACTGTTGGAAAAGAGTGATGGCCTTTGGGGAGCCAGAGGTACTATGGTTTCCTGGTCAGTTTCCCAGACCTTCCTAAGGAATATGCCAGGCACGCCCTCTAACTCCTGCCCAGGAATTTCTGTGCCCTCCAAGGGACAGGACTGCCAAGTGACACCCATCTTTTCCCTAACAGAGATGCTCAGTGACAGAAAGTTAACCCTTAGAAGCTTAGGCCTAGGTCCTTTGTTTCCTTTAAAATACAAATGCTTGTAAGTTAGTGACTTTTCCCAGTATTTTTCAAAAATAAATTTTTTTAAGTGTAAAGATAGACTAGGGACTTTGGATTCTTTAATGGCTGAGATAAGGTGCTGTTGTAGGTAGGGGATATACAGGAAGGGGAAATCTCAGTGATTATGAGAAAGTAAAGACCCAGTTAATAATGGCGACCTTCTTGTCTGTTCTTATACCTCTTCTCCCCTTCACCTTACAGCCAAGAGAATTAGGATGTCTAGTAAGGAGAGGCCTGGGAGCAAATGGTCCTTTCCCTCCCTGTGCTCCTGTGAGCATGAGGAGAACAAATGCATGAAAGTCTTGAAAAGATCATCTACCACTCCAGCCGCATATTTGCTTAAGACATATATTGGGTGCATGTGTACCTGTCAGTTCCTGGTTTAGGCACTGAACGTTATACCCAGTGAACAAATGAAAGTCCCACCCCTTTGGGAGATAAAACTTTCCTTGTTCTCCCCTGGTCTACAGGTATTGGCTTTATAGTATGGGACAGCTAGTCTCCTGAGACATCTTACAATGCTGTGATGAGAACAGTCAGTATGGAGTGTGCAGATCTGCATTTAAATTCCTACAAACAGGCATCTCTTAGTGTTTTTGTTTCCTCTGAAGCAGAAGAGATAGCCATAACGATTCTGTTATGAGAACTAATGATGTGCAGATAGTTCATGTAGCTGGCAGAGTATCCAGCGCATAGTAGGCACACAACAACGAGGCACCTTTCTTTGTTTTTCCTCACTCTGGGCTTAGTGCCTGACACAAAGTACGAGCTTCATAAATGGAAGCTCTTTAAGTTACTACCTTGGTAGGAATTGTCTGTCAAGAGAACTGTTTTCCTTTGGCCAGGCAGCTGGAGAAGAACCCAAGGCTTCTGGACTCCATCTGTCCTCCCTGAATCTGCCCCACTTTTTCTCCCCGGGGTCTCTGTACAAGAATGCAGTACTCACTTCTTTGAGATTCTATATAGGTTGAGGTTAGAAACAGCCCCAAGAACTGTGGTAGATGAATGCTGTGCTAAAAGACCTCTGAATAGCAGATAACAGCCCAGCTTTAGGGTTGGAATTGGACACCATCCAGGCCCCTCATCAACAATCCCTGGCAGCTTGATCACTTCAGGTGCTGACCTGGCATGACCTGCCGTGGACTCCACATTCTGGCTGGTAGGAGGGGTCAGCACTCAGCCTGGAGAAATTCTCCTGGACTCTTGATCCCAACGAAAGCCTGTAATAGGAGGATAAAGATCAAAGACACAAGTCAAACTCAACTCATGCTTTTCTCCAGTTCTGGAAAAAGAGGAAAGACTTTGTGGGAATAAAAATCAAAGACAGAAGAACATTTTGTTCTTAAGGTGCTGGTTAGTAAGTTCCCCAACAGACAGCCAGGAGATAGGAGAAGCTTGTTTGCACTTTATGGGGGTGGTTCTGGCCAGAGCTCCTGCTGCTAATATTTTTCTAGCTTATAAAAATAATGTAAACTTTGTTCCAGGTTTGTTCTTGGCTCCAGTACCCCAACTGTTGTGAATGGCAATAACAACCTAATTTCTTATCTCAGGCCCCTCTTCTCTCAGACAAACTCCTTATTGTCCATTAGCTCTTGAATCTGCTGCCATCTCCTGTGGGAAACCCTCCCTGACTCCTCAGGCTGACTGAAGCACTCTTTTTTGTTTGTTCCCACTGCATTCTGTACTTGAGGTCTGTGTGTGTGTGTGTGCGTAATGTGGACTTATCTACCATTTGTAAACTCCCCTTTTTGAAAAATATTTATTTTTATTTACTTCTATTGTTGTTGTTGTTAATTTGACCAGACAGAGACAGAGAGAGAGAAAGGGAAAGCAAGAAAGCAAGCTACCAGGTCCGAGACTTGAACCATGGTCGACATGTAGGAATCCAGTGCCTCTAACCATCACACCACCTGCCTGCCCCACCATTTGTAAACTCTTTTAGGCCCTTGTCATTTCATCCTCATATCCGAGCAGCCTGTATAGTGCTTTCTGCATAGACAGCCCTTTAGAGAGAATATTCTGTTTATTCTTTCCTGGTTTGCATGTTTGTGGCTTAATAGTATGGGACAGATGGGGCCAACATGTGGTGTGGTGGTTAAGGCTCTAGACTCCTACATGGCCAATGATGGTCAGAGCCTGGACCTGCTGGGTTAAAGGTCATGCTGGGAATGTGTGCATGGGTGCCCAAAATCCCATGAGAAGCATGGAGGAGGGATCATGGCATAGCCATCAGGGAGCAGGGGTAATTTCTCACTTTCTCTCTTACAGTGTCTCGCTGTGTCTCTCTGGAGAGCCCAGGTACCCTATGGCAGAAACCTTAAAACATAGTCCATTAGCTCTTAAATCTGCTAGTTAGTGAATAATGAATGAATGAGTGACAAACCCTCCAAAAGGGATGGATATTACAATTAAGAGACATAGTAACCTCTCCTTATAGAGGCAATTGTCCCTGTTCAACATGTGTGTCTGGCTCAGTTCTCCAGGATCACAGTTCGGTTTGAACACTCCTGAGCTACTCCTAGCTGTCTAGAAAATTCTGTGCTGGTACCAGCAAATGACGTAATGGCTATGTCGCTGAACTCCCATGTAGTCAACCATGGTTTGAGTCCCAGAACCGGTGACTTAAAACTCACTCCAGGTGCATGTGCGTGCGTGCCCAAGATCCCTAGAGGAGAATGGAGGAGAAGGGATTGCAGTGTGGTCATAAACCTGGATGGTGATTTCTCACTTTCTGTCTCTCTGTCTCTCTCTGTCTTTCCGGTGAGCACATGCACCCTACAGCAAAAAAAAAAAAAAAAAAAAAAAAAAACCCAAAAAAAAAAACCTCAAAAAAAAATCTCTGCCCTTGTGGTCCCATTGCATTAGTATGTTTTTGTATAAAACTCTATTGTATAAAAGAGCAAACATGGTGCCTGGGTATAACACCACTGTGATTATCAATACCGGATTCTCTGCCTGATGTTGAATTGGCTGTAGTGACTTGTCAAATCAAAATGAGGATTTTTCATTTCTTTTCTTCTTCTTCTTTCATTTTTTAAATAGCAAATTTTAATAAAGAATTTTTCAAAAGTCACTCCTGTCCTGTGCTCTTCCAGAGCAAAACAGTTTGTTCCAGCAAACAAGAGAACATGCCAACTTCTTATCACCGTTATCAGTGTTCCAGAAGGGAGTGTATGCAGGCAGCATCTTTAGAGAACTTGATTTTAAGTGGTATTTTAAATAAGTATTACATATACTAAAGGTATCATGTTTGACCAGGAAACATATTCACTAGCCATAGTCCCTTGCATTTGTAAACTTTAGATTTATGAAGCAAATGTGTGTTCCCTATAGAATTTTCTCCTCATGGCAACTTTGTAGAGAAGTTCAAAGATATTTGATCAACGGGTCTGGGGAGAAATGTGCACATATCAAAATGGTCTCATGGTAAGCCAAACAACATGACTGAAAGTATATACAAAAAAACAAATAATAAATAATGTGAAAAAAAAGAAAGGTATGTGTACCTTCATTTTGCACAGGAAATGCCTGAGTCTCAAAGAAAGTCAGTTATAGATTCAAGAATATTAATTTATCTTACACTTAGTTCTCAAAACAATTTTATAGAAATTGTTATTTTGTTCAGTTTGTTAACTGAGGCTCATAAGATGACCTAACTTGTTGAAATCACCCAGTCAAGTGGTAGATGTGAGATTCAATCCCCATCAGGTTCTATAGCTCACACTTAACACTGGTGTTATTATGGAATGGCATACCTATTAGAATCTGGTTCAGAGTCTTGAATTTGATATGAAAAATGTCATCTGAGCAAGTAAAAATGAAGGAAGTCTTTCAGTACTTGTTTACTAATGATCCACTTTACTAGTTCATGGGCATATAAGGTGACTATGGGAGAGAAGGCGACTTCGAGGAATTCAGAATCTAGTAAAGAAAACAAATAAGTAAGAAACTACAAGTAGTTTTGCCAAGTATGGAGGGCTTTGGATAAACATAAAATAGACCCAAAATTAAGACTTGGAGAATTCTAAAAGGACTTGTAGAGGAAGTGATAACTGGTAAGGTCATACAATATTTCCTGCCCTGTCACTGCTTCTCAATAAGGTGGACTGCCTGCCTGTCTGCCTGCCTGCCTGCCTACCTGCCTACCTGCCTTCCTTCCTTCCTTCCTTCCTTCCTTCCTTCCTTCCTTCCTTTCTTTCTTGTAACTTTTAAACTTCAATTAGGCTTTATTTGTAAAGATAAAATAATAATATCAACATTATTAATAATAACAAGTATTAGAACCTTTGCTCTTACTGGTACTGGTACTCTTTCTATTCTGACCATTTTATTTTCTTAATTGCTAATTGTGTGTGCCAGAGAGAGAGAGGGAGAGAATCCCCTAATGGGATGTGGTCATGCTACAATCCTTTCTCCTCCATTTCTATATCCTATTGGAATTTTGAGCATGCACACACATGCACATAGCATGTTTTTTAAGCCACTGAATCTGGGATTTGACTACAGTTGGCCATGTGGGATCCAATTCCCTTAACCACCAGGCTAGGGGGCTGGCCCAATGACCATTTCTTATTTGCCTTCTATGTACTTTACACACTTTAGCTCTTGCTCACCACAGTAATCCTATGAGGTAGAGGTTATTTCCCATTCTCTACATGAGCGAATTGAAGGCAGAAAGAGTACCATTTCCATAATCACGTAACTAGTGTCATGGTAAGATACGAACTTAACTCCATAAAGTTCATATTATTTTTCTCCAAATCAGTGGTTTTCAGCCAAGGGTGATTTTACCCCCTAGGAGATATTTGGGAATGCCTGTAAATAGTTTTGTTTATCATATCTGGGGAAGGGAGAATGGCACTGGCCTATGTTAGGTGGAGACTGGAAATGTACTCCTGCAGCCTGCAATGCCACCCTATAACAAAGAATTATCCAGCCTCAAACATCAGTAGCATTGAATCTGACCAACCCTCCTCTGTCTTGAAATACCTCCAGTGATAACATTTTCTTCCTTTAATTCAATCTATTTTTACAGAAGCCAACTAGCAGCCCAAAATAAGGGCTTTGCCAATATATTAGTACTTTGTCAAATATATTTTATGAAATGTAGTCTTCAGTAAAAGCAGTTGTGAGATAAGAACATAAAAGTGAAGACTGAGGGGCAGCGAGTACAGGATGCTTCCTTGCCATCCATCTCACTGAGAGTCAAGCCACACTGACCGCTCAGCCTTCTTTCGACACGTCCTGCACATCTTGCCTCCTTTCCATTGCGTGAGCGTCAGTCTGGGAGGCCTTGCCTCTCCCACTCACGTAGTAACCCTGCTCATCCATCAGCACTTAATCTCAATGTTACATCCACTGGAGACTTCTCCAGATTTAATCCCACTCTTAGAGAAAAATCAATCACTCCGTTCTCTGTGTTTTCTGCCACATTGCTCCTATCTCAGTTTTCCCTCCAGATGATAGTAACCTTTGTATGCCCGTCATCCAGCAGAGAAGCCATAGGATCCTCAATAAGCTAGTGAATTCACAAATAATTCAGTTAATAAATATGAGAGGATTTTGGAAAATCAAAAATAAGGATTACTAAATCTGAGGGAGTCTTTTAAATATAATACATAGCTCCTCAGACACTACCCTGTTGAAGGTTCTGAGTCTTCATGTCTGTGGTGAGACTTAGGAAATTGATCTAAGGGCAGAAGATGTCATCTGGTGGTACCCAGAGGAGACAGCCTTGGGGAGCGAGTTGACTCCGGGGACTCAAGGGTAAGAAGCTATAGCAAAGGAGGAGAGTGTGAGGAAAGACACTAACGGGAAAAATAGAGAGGCAAGACATAATGTGACACAGAAATGGATTATTATCTGTTGATGATAACATGTATAGTGTTCCCAACTGGACTGGTGTGAAATATGTCCATGTTGGAAAATTCACTTTGTAAGCTAAGTGATATATAGTGATTGAATGTATTTAAAAAATTAAAATACATTATTATTTTTTAAAAATATTTAGCAAATTGAAAAAAAAAAAGAAGAAGAAGAGGAAGAAGCAGTAGTGATGTTTAGCTGCTAGGTAGGCAAATCAGACCACAGAACTGTGCTGCAGAGGAGCCTGACCCAGGCTCCAGCCAAGAGCAGGGGCAGGAGAGAGCTTATCCAAAATCAGAGTGAGAGTGGATCCAAAGAGGCTGATGGTCTGCAAGAAAGAGAGGAGGATTAGAAGTGCAGATAAAGTCAAGCTGGGGAATCTGCAAGGAGCTAAGCCGTGCCAGTACCCAGGCAGATAGAGCAGGGACAACTCAGGGAGTTCCTGGATGTGAATCAGAAGAAAGGAGGAGGAGTTTGTTAATGTGATTTCAAGTTTATTGTTGTAAGTTGAAAGTTGGTTTAATGAGAACCTCCACTGCCAGAGACCTCAGCAGCTGCATGAGCAGTGGCAAGGGCTAATGTGGCCAAGGAGGTGGAGAAGACTGAAGGATTGGCCTTGCGGGGAGACTGGTCTTTTATGCTGGACAGAGAGCTGAGGGCAATCCAGGGCCTTGGGGCTACAGCCTCACACAAGCCAGGATATGCAGGTGCCTTGACATCATAATGTGTTTAGTTTGGTACACACACTCCTATTTGGATAATGAGTAATTCTAGACTTTAGAACTAAATGGTTGTTCCAACATTTTCTATATCAAATTCTTCAATTTGCAGATGAAAAAACTGAAGCCCAGAAAAATGATGAGTCATCCAAGGTTATACTAGCAAATTTCGATGGGAGTTGAACTTAGAATCTGGGCATCCTAATTAATCAGCCAGAGCCCCTGCCTCCATTTTTTTTAATGCTACACCATCTCCAAATTAGGAAAAGGAAATGACTGCTGATGTGTCATTCCATTTTATACCTTATGCCATTGAATGCTATAGTCAGTATCTTAGGTGGCTGTTAAAGTAAACATGTTAGTTTTTCTAAGCCACACATGAATAAATTTTGTTGTTAGAACCTACTCTAGGTTCCAAAGAATTTCCCTCAATGCTGGTTAATAATAAAAGTAGCTGGCATTCAGGTTCTTTTTGAAGAGCTTAAGGCAGTCATTTTTATTTCATCTACCATTTATTAAACACTAGTTATACCAAGTTTATTAATAGACACTCTTTTTAGAGATTTTTGCCATAGGGTGTATAGGGTGTGTGCACTTGCCAGAGACAGACAGAAAGGGAGAAATCACCCCTGTGGCCACGTCGCAATCCCTTTTCCTCCACCCTCCTCTCAGAATTTTGGGCATTCATACACACACACCCGGCATGAGTTTCAAGCGACCAGGTCCAGGACTCGAACTGTGTTTGGCCATGTGAGTCCTACAACGTAGCCATTATGCCATCTTCTTGTCCTAATAAGTACTTTTAACTATCAGCCCATAACCACTCTATGAACTACCATTATTTTCTGCATTTAATTTTCAAGGTTTCATAACCTGCTTAAGTTGACTTTTTTAAAAGTTTTGATTCATTTATTTCTTCCATGTGAGAGAGAGAAAAAGAGAGCAAATGAAAGAGAGGGGGACGAGCACTCCAGCAGGATCCCCATATTGTAATCCACCCCCTGGCTCAGTCAGCCAGGGTTCTTGGCGTGTGTGTGTGTGTGTTGTGTGTGTGTGTGTGTGTGTGCATGCACTTGCCATGTACAGGGAGCTCTTATGGTACCAGGATCTGCCGAGGTCCACAACTCGAACCACAGTCGGCCACATGGGAGTCCAGCGCCCTTAACCACCACCCTACCTGCCGGCCCCTCCAGATGATATTTTAATCAGTGATAAAATAGAGTCCTGGAGCCAGGTCTTTCTGTTTCGAGGGCCTGTAAGCGCTCCCCTGCTGACCCTGCCTAGTGCATTTATGTGTGTGTAGCTAGGGATTTGAACTGTGCTCAGACATATGGAATCAAGTTCCCTTAACTACTAGGCTATGGGACCAGCCCCAAGGAAGCTATTATTGCACTCCTTTTAATGGTTGAACAAACTAACACTGCAGGGGGTGAAGGGATTTGCCTAGTTACAGGACCAGGAAGGTTTGGAGCCAAGCCTGAAGTCTTCATCCGTGTGCCCCTGACCTATCTTTACATTTGCTATGGCACAGCCTTCGCATCCAATGATGGAAGAAGTACTACCTAATAAATGGAACACAGTGCCTTGATCCATCATGAATTCCTGTACCCAGAGCCCCTGAGTTCAAGCACATCTCTGACCATTGCATCAGCTCAGGAGCTATATCAGGTATTCAGAGGGAATTTTTAACTAGGAAGTACTACTTATTCTCTCATGGGTTAGGATAGGGCTGAGCAGATGAGCTGCTGTTTTCCTTTGCTGAGCTTGGGAACAAAAAACAAAACCAAAAACACACATAAACCAGCCCCAGATTTAGACACTGCCAACCACCTGTTAGAAGAACTTCCTGCTCCGAGTTCAAAAGGTAGAAGTCTGCTGGAAAAGTGTGTGTTTGGGGACCCAGAGTCTAATATTGTACTCGCGTCACTGGCTGCAAGAGTAGGATCGGATCCACTGTTTTTCATGGCACAGAAACTCCTCACGTGGTACCTAACATCCATAGACTGGCCCTGCACACTGGTGTTTACTTTGCGGCTTGCTCATCAGCAGCTGATGGTGGGAAAAGACACATCTCCAGTTACCGCCGGACTGTGGCAGCCTCACGTCCAGACTGCTGGTTTCTTCCTTTCTATCTCTCCACAGCCTTGGTTCATTTCTTACTTTTCAGTTTTTCTCTTAACTATACATTTATGTAAGTCATTATAAAAAACAAAATGAATTTAAAAAAATTTTTAATTGGGCAGTCTGAGGATTTCCTCAGTGCATTCTGCAGCAGTGTAAATGTCTCGAGAAATTAAGAGGGAAAAACCTTGAAATATAAGAAAGTTGCATGAGTCTCCTGTTTTATCATTCAGCAGACTCACCCTATCCCATCTTCCCATAGCTCTAATCCTTATCTATATTATGACTCTGATGCAAGAATTCAGCTCTCCGAAGACAGTGAACATGAGAAATCTTGAAATAACATAGCATAGTAGTTAAGAACTTGAATTTTGGTTCCACTGGTTGTCTGTGTGTCCTTGGGCAGTTACTTGATGTTCTGTGCCTCATTTTTCCCATCTGTGAAATGGAAATAATAATAATAATCCCCACTTCATAGAGTTGTTTGCAGAATAAATTATCTTTTTTTAAAGATTTTTTTCCATAGGGCATGTGCACTAGTCAATAGAGACTGCAAGAGACAGAGAGAGAGGAAAAGTGGGAAGTCACCCCCAGGGAGGATAGTCACACTGCAATTTCTTCTCTTCCATTCTCCTGTTAGGACTTTGGACATGTACGTACACATGCCTGATGTTTTTTCAAGCTGCCAGGTTTGGAACTTGAATCATAGAGTTGACTGTGTAAGATCCAGTGCTTTAACCACCAAACCACCTATTGGCCCAAATGAGCTAACTTTTTTTTTTTTTTTTTTTTAAGAGAGATTTTTACTATAGGACACATGTGCTTGCTGGAAACACACAAAGTGAGAATCACCCCCCAAGGGGCGATGGCCACATAGCAGTCCCTTCTCCATTCTCCTCTTGGGATTTTGGACTTGTACACATGTGCCCTAGCATGAGTTTCAAGCCCCCTAGTCTGGGACTCGAAGCATGGTCGACCATGTACAAGTACAACACTTTAACTGCTATGCCACCTGCTGGGTCCAAGCTAATATTTTTTAAAGCACTTATAACAATGCCTGGCAATGTTATGTATGTATTTTTAACTATGATTAATGTCATCTTGATAGATTTACATTATGAATAATAGTAAACAAGAGTAATTCAGACTTTCACTTGTTTATTTAACAAATATGTGATAAATTCTCTGTATGCATCGGCATTATAGGTGTGTTATATGTAGGTGTAAACAAAACCAAGTTCCAACTCTCAGTGTCTCTCCTACTGGTAGGTTTCATAAATTTTCATATAAAACTATATGCTTATGTGTATGCGGGTGTATGCATATTGTATATGTCTATGTATGTTTGTACATGAATGTTTGCATGTGTGTCACATGTGTATACATGTATGCTTATATACATGTGTACCCATGTATGTGTGTTTCTGTGTGTGCAAATGTATGTTTGTGTGTTGTGTATTATGCATGTAAATATGTGTGCACCTATTTGTGTGTTTATATTTATGTCTATATTTATATATGCACATATCTCATGTATTGGGTCATCAGAAAATTCATGATGCATTTTTGCATAGAAAAACATTTAAGAATACATTATGACTTTTCCAACAACCCAGTACATGTGTATTTATGATGTATCTCTTAATATGTGTGTGCTTTCATGTAGTTATACATGTAGATATGCATATCTTCAAGCATGTCTCTGTTTCTATATGTCTGTAGGTATACACATGTGTGCATATGTATGTCTGTGGATACATATGCATATGCCACGAGTACATATAAGTGTTAGGTAGAACGGGTCTGTATAAGCTGACAGAAACTAGAAGGTGTGTGGTGAGGGCAGCAAAGTTCAGTCCCGAATGGTTATGTTTGAAGAAAAAGACCTTAATGAACTAAGGGAACATTTCATTGCATAAGAAGCAAGGGAGAGATGAATCCAATCAGCAAATTTATGTTGGACCCATACTTTGTGTTAGATATTCTGTATCCTAGGGATACCAGGATGAAGGTGACCCATTCCTTTTTCTAGATAGAGGAACTCAGCAGCTGGTGGAGAAGGGAGGCCTGATTTCTGGAAAATCCTGATACAAGCCGCACACAGCTCTTCCAGAGGTGAGGAAAGTGTTTCAAGAACATGGGGACCAGATCAGCTGGCTCCTCCAGGAAAAGTTAGGAAGGCGTCACCTAGGAGGTGAAAACTAGAACCAGGAAGAGACAGGAATAGAATATGCAAACGTCCAGAGGTGCGAAAAGGCCTGGCTTAATCTAGGAGCACTTCAGAGTGGCAAGCTCACCACTCAAGTGTTAGAGGGGAGCAGTGAGAGACAGCTAGGAGGACACAGCCTGTGTGGTACAGCATAGGCTTGGGAATCAGTCTGCCTGGGTCCACATCCCAGCTTTACCACTTAGTGGCAGCTTACTTCACTACTCTTACCTCAGTTTTCTCTCTGTAAGTGGGAATGAGAATAGTGCCTTTTGAATAATGCTTTGTCCTGACACAGTGTGGGCATGGAATACATTAGTAGGCTAGGTTGGAAAACGGAATGTGAAAGGTCTTGAATTTCAAGATAGAGAGGCTGAATGCTAAATTTGAGTCAACTCTACCCATTCAAATAGCTTCTTCAGCATTTTGATACCGAATATTTTATATTAGTACATGCTTTGGGGAGTGTGAATATAATCTTTAATACCAATGGGTGATGCTCCAAAGGAATAGAGTAGTAAAAAAGATGCCTTCTCATTATAAGCTTGGAGAAAAAACTTGCTTAAATGGAATTAAGCAGATAATTTATTTTGCCAGGTTCTGGAAGGATTCGGAAATGTCCCAGTGCTTCACATTTCATCTTTGTTATTGCACCTACTCAGCCTGCAGAATCGTGGCTGGACCAGGAAGCTGTGTATTCCCTCATCTCTAACTTCTGCAGATCACCATTGCTGTTTCTCATCCCTCACTGTCTCATACCCAATCTACTTGGTGTCACTGTCTTCTATAGGAAGAATTTTATCTCTGCTCTTTCTTTTCACCCCCCATCTCTTCTCCCTTCCTCATATCCAAACAGAAACTGTACTCACCGTGGTCCGAGTTGATGAATGTTCTCTCAGGGCCAATAGAATGCCTGTGCCTATACTTAGAGTGTTCTTATCCTCATGTTGTTGGTGGCAATGGCAAATTATCACATGTCTTCTTTTTGTCCTCATTTTAGTTATAAATTACTGGAGATTGACAATGAGAATTATAAAGGAGCACATCAGAAACTACATGAGCTAGATTACTTCCAGTCATTCATAGTAAACTGAATTTACAATGTAGTTAACAACAAAATAAGTATTTTTATTGAAACTTAGAATGACTTGCAGAGGTTTTTCATTTTTTTTTAAACATTGATTTCTATCCTTATTTACTTGTAGTGATTTTCAAACTTGAGTATGCATAGTCTCCCATGGAACTAGTTAAAACAAAGATTACTGGTTTTCACCCCAGCCCCTGGCACCACCACCATAGATTCTGATCACTGTATGTACCTAGGGCCTGACTATCTCATTGTACCCAGCTTCCATATGAGCATAAAGGAGTTCAACAGTAGTAGCAGGAGGGGTGTTCTAAACTCAAGTCAGTTGAGAGTCAAAAGCTATGTCTATAATCCAGAAAGAACAAAATTGATACCAGGCTGAGTGCAAGACTGCATTTGTAAATACTGCAAATTTTTTGTTTCAAGGAGCAATAAAGAGATTATCTGACCTCTTACACATGAGTCAGGTACTACTTATTCACCTAGATGGCACTTAACATGGGCAGCCAGCTTTCAGGCTGTATGCATTCCTACTGCTCCTACTTAAAGATAAAAGAGACTTCAAGACTCAGACAGTTGGTGTGGTGGAATAGAGAGAACCTTGGTCTGTCTGATCCCACCTTTCTCCTTTTTACCATTATGGAGTTGCACCCAAGCCAGTGTTAATGCAGTTGACTGTAGACAATTTTTAAAAGATGTTCAAAAACCAGAAGACATGGAGAGTCTTTGAATCAAATGGTCAGGTCTAGGGAAAGCTATAGCTTTTACGTTTTGTTTAAAGAGAGTGTTAGGCTGTCAATCTGTATTATTACAGATTCCTAGGCCAAATTTAGCTTAGAGAGTTAAAAGTATATCAGCCTTGTGACTCACCACTGTGAAACGCAGAGGGGAGAATCTCCCACCAGTATCAATAACGAGCAAAAACTTTACACGCCTTTTATATCCAGGCTTCTCACAGCTGAAAGTTGTAAAGAAAAACCCACACAATTGGATTCTGTGAATTATATTAAATATACCCAAATAATGTGCCTCTTCAAAGACATTCATACACTGCCTGGTTTGCTGTGGTTTAGCATTATTATCCAGCCTAATGCATGTGGCCTAATAATTCTTTCCCCCTGGACATATCACTATCATTAAGTTCAACACAATAGACAATAACACTTGGATACCTAAGTAGATGGCCACATTACTATCTCCCCTACTTAGACTCTGAGCTTCTTGTGGGCAGTGCAATCTGGTTATATTCCTCTCTGTAACTTCACTGCAGCACTTAGCTGGAGCTCATGCAGAGGCATGAGGTACTATGTATGTAACTCCTAAGTGTCAATGAATGAAGGTATCCGTGTACGGATAGTTTGCTTAAATAATAGGCTCAGTACCAGAGTAGTTACTATGGAAAATAACAGCAATATTAAAAAAATTCAGACATGTAAACTAAGTTCTATAGGAATTATAAAAAGGGAGAAGTCACTTCCAGTTAAAACAGTAAGGCAAAGAAGGAACAAAGATACTGATACTCATTGAGGGAACCTCAGTGTGATAGAAATGTGCCAGAGTGCCTGCACGTATAATCCTGACTTCTACTCTGGTATCTTGTTCAAGGTCACAGAACTTGTCATGAGAACACCCAGATGTCAGATACCTTGGTCTTTCAGGGAAATGGAAGGAGTGGCTTTTGACCTGGATTTAGGTTAATACGTGTATTCTTCACGGTAAACAACAAAATGTAGAATATCCTGGACATACAGAATGTAAATGAAGACACTGAATGGGCTTGGGAAATAGTAGCCATTTCCATTTGGAAGGATTCTTGAAAGATGCATTTATAAAGATCAAAAAGGTGGAGAGGGAACCAGCAGTTAGCGTAATGGCTATGTCGCTGGACTCCCACGTAGTCGACCGCGGTTCGCGTCCTGGACCCGGTGGCTTAAAACTCACGCCGAGTGTGTGTGTGTGCGTGCCCAAGATCCCAAGAGAATGGAGGAGAAGGGATTGCGCCGTGACCATCCCCCCTGGGGTGGGAGTTCTCTCTTGCTGTCTCTATGTCTCTCTCTGTCTGTCTGGCGAGCGCACGCGCCCTATAGCAAAAATCTCTCCAAAAAAAAAAAAAAAAGTAAAAAGGTGGAGAAAGATTGGAAATCCTTGAGTATCATGTTGAAAAGTGTGTGCTTTTCCTCTGCCCTCCAGGCAAATTACTGGAGGTGATCTTAATCACGAGATTCTTTTCATACAGAGCTTTATATAATTCTTTTTTTTGAGAAGTTTTTGCTATAGGGCCTGTGTGCTCAACAGAAAGACAGAGGGACAGAAAGACAGAAAGCAAGAAATCACCCCCCAGGGTGGATGGCCATGCCACAATCCCTTCTCCTCCATTCTCTTGGGATCTTGGGCATGCACACACACACACCTGACATGAGTTTAAGCCACCAGGTCTGGGACTCAAACTGTGGTTGACTACATGGGCGTCCAACAACATAGCCATTATACCAGTTGCTGGTCCCAGCATGATACTGTTTAACAGAAATAAGTAGAGGGTCATGAAGGCTTTAACTCAAATCACAGATCTCTCATTACCAGTCATGTGATTCCCACAACTCACCTCTTTAATACTTAGTGTCTTCATTAGTGAGAAAGTCAAGATCAAGGTTCATTGGTTCATTCTTCTACCCATATATCTGCCTTTTTATTTTATTTTATTTTATTTTATTTTTATTAGGGTTTTTGTCATAACTCGTGTGTACTCACCAGAGAGAGAAAGATAGAAAGAGGGAAAGTGAGAAATCACCCCCGGGGGTGAGTGGACACCATAATCCCTTCTCCTCCAGGCTCCTCTCAGGATTTGGGGCACACACGCATACAAGCCCAGCATGATTTTTAAGCTGCCATGTCCAGGACTGTAACCACAGTTCGCCATGTAGAAGTCAAGCACCTTAGCCACTACTCCACCTGCTGACCCCCATATATCTACTTTTATATGCCCAAATTTTCCTATGACTAAGGCAATATTATTGGAATAAATATCACAAACACAAAATAGTTCATTCATTCATTGAGCATTTCTGAATATTTTTGCTTCTGGCTGCAGTGCGCTATTCTCTCAATTCCCACACTCCCAAGGATCAGAAAAGCTGGGTAGGAAATGCAGCTGCACATGCAGCTGACAAATGTACTCATATAAGAGCATCAGACAGCCACTGATAAAGGACTTGAGGGGCCAGGAACAGGAGAGAAGTCTAGACAGTTGGGCTAGATATTTCTACCCTTTTATGCACCGAATGGGGCCAGTTTCAGCAAGAGATTTCAGAGGCTGAGAAGATAAATACTGACTTGGGTGATCTGTAGGCCAGGGGGATAAAAATTTGAGTTCAGGGGCTAGTCAGTGGTGTAGTGGGAACACAGCTGCACACACATAGGACAGTCCCAGGTGTGCATCCCAGGGCTTTCCATGCGTGTTGGGTATATGTGCTCATGCCTGTGATCCAGACTGGCTGGGTGTCTGTCATGCTGTGAGGACCTTGGGTGTGTCTCTCTCTGAAGAAGAAATAATTAAAAATAAAGCTTAAGGCAGTTGGCGTAATGTTTATGTCACTGAACTCCCACATAGTTGACCGCAGTTTGAGTCCTGGACTCGGCAGCTTGAAACCTATGCTGAGCACATGTGCATGCATGCCCAAAATCTGAGAAGAGAATGAAGGAGGATTATGGCATGGCCATCCCCTCAAGGGGTGATTTCTTGCTTTCTGTCTGTCTGTCTCTATCTCTCTGGTTAGCTCATACACCCTATAGCAAACATCTCTCTTAAAAGGAAAAAATAAAGCTTAAAGTAATTTGTATGGGACAGCATGTGGTGGCTTAAACTCATGACAGGCTCTTGTGCATGCGTGCCCAAGATCCCGAGAGGAGAATGGAGGAGAAGGGATGGCAGTGGGGCCAGCGCCCCTGCAGGGTGATTTCTCTCTTCTGTCTCTTTGTCTCTCTCTGTCTTTCTGGTGAGCTCATGCGCTGTAAAGCAAAAACCTCTCTAAAAAAATAAATAAATAAAATTAAACCTAAAGCTCAATTTCTATAAACCCAAAACAACCATTTAAAAAATAAAAATTTTAAATAGCACAATTTACAATAGCATCAAAATATCAAATACTTGAGAATAAAGATGTGAAAGACATCTATGTAGAAAGCTTTTAAATATTATTGAGAGAGTCAGTGTAAAGATGTCATAGGTAAATGGAGAAACATATGCTGTTTGTCAGTTGGAAGATCAATATTGTAAATATGGCCGTGCTTCCCAAGTTTTTCTATAGATGCAATACAGACTAATTAATGCAGATTCATATGTGAGGAGATGAAAATTAACAGTCATCCTAAAACTTACATGAAAAGAGGCCAATAATAAGGCATCCATGAAGAAGAATGTAGTTGGAAGGACTGAATACTGTCAGATATCAGAACTTATTATGAAGTAATGAAGACTGGCATCAGGGCAAGGACAACTAAACCAGAAGGAAATAAATTAAGGAGTCCAGAAACGAACTCTCACATATATGTTCGTGACAAAGGTGGAGACATCTGTGAAAACAAGAAGGTTTTTAAATGTAATGGTGCTATACTGATTGAATATTGATATGGCAAAATTGAATTTTGGCACTTGCCTTATACCATACATGGAAATAGAGTCCAAATGGATTATAAGCCTCCATATAAAGTGTGCAGGAGCTTCTAAGAGACAAAAAGAAGATCTTCGTGACTTTCAGAGAGGTGAATATTTCTGGAATAAAACATCAATAAGTATTAGTATAACCATAAAGGAAAAAAGATTGGTAAGTCGTACTACATTAAAATGTGAAACTGATTTTTATTCAAGGATGCCATTGAAAGAGAGAAAATGCAAGCCACAAAGTGGGAGAAAATATTTTCAATACATATATAACAAAGCAATTGTATTCAGAATATATAAAGAATTCCCACAGATGAATAAGAAAAACACAGCTAGGCTGAGAGAAAAAAATGGTAAGAAAGAAACAAACAGGCTTGAGTATCTTTTCAGAAAAGCGAATATATAAATAGGCAATAAAATGTAAAACAGGTTTTTAGACTCATAGTCATTAGGAAAGTCTAAACCATTGGTTGTTTTTTATTTGTTTTATTTTTTATGTTTATATATTTTATATATTTTTAAAGTAAAAATTATAGAACTTTTTTTCCCAAAAGAAAACTTTGCATTCTTTTGTCTGTTAATTGTTTCTCCCCTTTGCCCCTCTTGCCCATGGTTTTACCATGTTGTAATACCATTACACATCCACTAAGTTCGCTAAAATAAAAAGGATTGGTGATACCAAGTGCTGATGGGGATGTGAAACCCTGAAATGTCCAAGCATTTGCTATGGAAGTGTACATTAGTACAACACT